>NC_064807.1:77020000-77025830 GCF_023721935.1 Panthera uncia | reverse complement strand
CCCCCCCCCCCCCCCCCCCCCCTGCAACGTCCGTGCCTGCCACGTCCCCCCTGCCTCTGCATCTTTCCTCGGGTCACCCGCCTCTGTCCAGTTTGCCACTGAAATCCCACCAGGCCTTCGGCACCTGAGTCCGTTCTCTATTCAGCTCCTAAAACTTTTCCTACTCACCAGGCTTGCATTCCTCCCTGCGATCCCCCTGTAAGCAGTGATTTTTGCTTATCGCTGTAGACTCAATTACTCTCTCCTGGAGTGTTAGTCTGATTTATTAACAAGAGGGAAGCACTTTGAGGTTGCAAACCAGACTCAACACTTTTTTTTTTTTTTTTTTTTAAATTTCATTCACTCGTGGTCTGGTGGAAGGAACTCTGCTTTTAGAGCCTGAAAATGTGGGTAGTATTTGGCTTTTTTACTTACTAGCTGGGGAAACCTGGGTAAGTTATTAAATGTCTCAGAGCCTGGTTTCCTTTTCTGGAAAAGCACAATTGTAATACTCATCTTGAGGCCTGTGGGGCTGCCAGTGAGTGGGTTAGTGGAACATAGTAGGTGTTTACATAGTAACATAGTAAACACAGTAGGTGTTTACTGAATCTCAGCCACTCTGGAATACATCCTTACTATGAGGGCTTACTATGCGCCGGGTTCTGTGTGGGACCAGCCTTGGATCTCGCCATCGGGAAATCTATAGTCATCTAGGGATGGTGACACAGGCAAAAAGAAGATTAAATGAGATATTGAACCCAAAGTGCTAAGCACCGGGCAGGCGTCTATTACGTGCTCAGTACATGGTGTTTCATCTACTGATGCGCATTTATTCCTGTGTATCATTTAACATAATGTGTGAGAAAGTGTGGCTTGGTTGTGAGTAATAAACAGCCGCTTTCGAATCATGTGACGGTATTCGGTTGGGGTTGATTTCAGAATGGAGAGCCTGCTAGTGTGTATTTGCCGCTTTGTGCTGTTAACGGGCAGAAATGGCGTGGGTGAGAGAGCCAGAGTGCTGAATAAAAACAAGACGCCTCCAAGGAACAGGGTTCAGGTGACCAAGGAGTCGAAGGTGACAGACAGCTGGGAAGACAGCTGGCGAGCTCGCCCCTTGTACCCCAGGACCAAGTCTGTGAAGAATTTTCTCTCTACAGCTTCCTCCAATCAGAATGGGCTTCCAGAGGCAAGGCATGGGGGTGTTCCCTAGAACGGGCACCAGAGTCCTGGGCGAGGCCAGAGTTTCCAGTGACCCCAGAAGCACCCACTGCTCTCCAGGAGAAAACTGATACAGTTGACCTAGGAGTATGTGAGTTTCCAGGTCTCTGCCCAGCTGGGGAACCATGATAGGTCACGGAGCCCTTGTGAATCTCCAGGTCTTTTCTTTTATTCAAGTGTAACAAACACATGGTGTTATGTGAGTTTCAGGTGAATGGCAGTTTCTTATCTGTAGAATTGGGGGGGTCAAACTGACCCACCCAGATGGTTGCACAGCTCGAATGAAGCAGAGTTAGCCAAGAGGTTTTGTAGACTATAGAGAAGATTTTAGATAAACCAGCTGTCTTTTTTTTTTTTTTTTTAAGGGATGGGAGAAAATATTTGCAAATCATATATTGGGTAAATGTATAATGTCCAGAATATATAAAGAACTCCTAAAACTCAACAAAAAGACCGACCCCACAAAAAATAGTTTTCAATGACCAAAGGAATTCAATACACATTTCTCTGAAGAAGATATACTAACGGCCAACAAGCAGAGGAAAAGACGCTCAGCATCATTAGTCATCAGGGAAATGCAAATCAGGCCCGCAATGAAATTGGGCGCCTGGGTGGCTCGGTTGGTTGAGCATCAGACTCGATTTTAGCTCAGGTCATGATCTCACAGTTTGTGGCATTGAGTCCTGCATCTGGCTCCCCATGGACAGTGCAGAGCCTCTCTCTCTCTCTCTCTCTCTCTCTCTCTCTCTGCCCCTCTGCTTGTGTGTGCTCTTTCTCCCTCTCAAAATAAATAAATAAACTTAAAAAAAAAGAGAGAAATCACCTCACATCTGTTAGGATCGCTACAACAGACAGACAGATAAGTAAACAAACCCTACAATACAACAAATGTTAGTGAGCACGTGAAGAACCTTGCACGCTGCTGGGGTGAACGTAAAAAGGCGTAGCTACTGTGGAAGCCAGTTTGGCATTTCCTCAAAAACTGAACATAGAATTATCATATGAACCAGCGATTATACTCCTGGCCGTATAAAAACACATGTCACACAAAACCTGCACGCTAATGTCCATAGCCGAAGGGGGGAACACCCAAATGGCCATCGAGGATGAACCAATAAGCAAAACGGGGTACGCATGTGTGATTATTCAGCCATCAGTCGAAACCAAGGTCTGATACCTGGTACAACATGTGAGAACCTTGAAACCATTGTGTTCAGTGAATCAAACCGGATGCGAAAGGGCCAATGTTGTATGATTTCACTTATACCGACCGTAAACATTTACTAAGTGACAGTGATCATTATTGTGGCCCCGACTATTATTATATAATTTTTAATAATCATCCCAGAGTTATAACCATCAGAGTAGGCAGAACAGATATGAATGAATGATTAAGTGGGCAATTATTGGATTTTCAACATTAATCAGGACCTACCGAATGCAAGACAGGGGTAGCTACTATAATAGGTGAAAAACAGCGGACCCGCCAGGGGCTGGCAGGAAGCGGAACAGAGAGTGACTGCTTAATGGGCATGGGTTTCTTTTGGGGATGCTGAGAAAGTTCTGGAACAAGATAGCAGTGACGGATGCACAACACTGTGATTGTACTTCGCGCATTACGAGATGACTAAAATGTCACGTTATGCGTTACTGCCCTTTGCCACCATGAAAAACCAACGCCGACCATGGATCAGATAGGTTCCGTGTTCTCAGGGAGCTTGCAGAGGGAGGGAAGGTGGTTTGTGTCGCATAAACCATCCCCCTCAGAAGTGGTGAGATTTCGGAAGAGGGCTAGCACATGAGGTCTGCGGTGTGGCCAAAGGGAAGTGGCTTAGGAACCTGCCAGGGCCACACTAGGGGAGGGAAAGGAAGGCGCTGAGCTGGGCTGAGACCAGCGTCTTAGACTCGGCCACTCTTCTTCCTGATGCAAAAGCCGGTGGTGTTCTAAGGGATGAGCGACTCCACAGGGGAAAACACTGGGGGTGTGCCCTCCCCCCCACCTCCGCTGCAGCCTCCCCTCCGGCCCCCCATTTTCGTGGTAATGGAACTGATGGGGTGTGTGTGCCTGCAAGAAAGGGAGGCGGTGACGGGCGGCTTGGGTGTAATTGTATATTTTGGAGTTTGTGGAAAGTATAGCATGAGTTTTTCTTCCCACCCTCATTTAATATTCCACAAACACTCACCACATAAACAACATGCCTTTTCTCAACCCTTATTATCATTCCCAGAACCACTTGCAGGCTTTCAGAAACCCATTATTATAATTATAATCAAGAATCTTAGGACAGATCCATTTGTGCCAAAAATACATTTATGCTTGGAATTGTTTGCAGAGGAACGGGAGCGAGAGACGCCGTTTTACAGCTCGGAATCTATTGGTAGAAACTCCTACGCCATTTAATTTCTGTTCCTCCATTTAATTTCTTAATTTAAATTTTTGTTGTCAAATTCCTAACTAATATTTGCTTTTGTCTCTCTCTCTCTCTCTTTCTCTCTTTTACCCCTCCTTGGGTCTTAATTTTCAAAAGCTTAAAGAAGGCACTTGCTGTGTTCACCCTCCTGACTTCACTCTTGGGAACAGCCACAGGCAAAGGCAAAATGGGGCTGATTTCAAAAGTATCAGCGGGGTCTCCCCCCACCAAAATAACTGCCTGCACTCTTGATTCTTTTATACTAGAACAAAGGCTTCCATTCCATAATTAGAGATAAATCAATGTAGAATTACTTTAATTCAGTTCACATTTATTTAGGGTTTCCCCCCCCCCCTCCTGTAAGCATATATAGATAAATCAAACATAGCTCTTGTCCTCAAAAAGAACATGGTTCATTACGGGACACAGACTGTGAATAAATATTCGTGATGAGAGGCAGGATGTAATGAGAGCCATAGAAAAGGAAGGGGGAAAAAAAAAGCAAAACAAAACAAAAAATACATCACATGCTGTGGGAAGGAGAGGAGGGGAGGGCTCGGCTAGCTTCCGGAAAAGAGTTCAGAGGAGGGGCTCTGTGTAACTAGGTGTTAATGGGGTGCTTACTACTTGGGCAGATCCAACATCAAGCATGGCCTCGTATGCAAGCACATGGGCCCTCGGGTTCCCCGGGTGCACACTGGAAATAACAGTATCTACCGCATGGTTGGAAACGCGGAGAAGCGTGCCTGTAATTGGGCTCAGATCTCACCAACGCCACAACCAGGGGACGCCTGAGGGCGGCAGGTTGGGCTCTCCAGGAAGCAGACTCTGAGACCGAGTTCAGCACCCAGAGGCCGACAACACCCACCGAGGCCGGGAAGGACGCAGGACTGGATGGAGCCAGAGGCTGAGCTGCAGAGCAGCCCCAGCGACGGCCTCGACGGACCCCACCGAGAGTCGAGTCTACAGGTAAAAGAGCTCTCGGCGATGTCTCCCTTGGGGCGCTGCCGGCTGGGTCTTCCGACTCCGACCCTGGCCGTCAGGGACGTGGGCCGCCAGGCAGGGCGTGGCCTTGGACAAGGGGCTCTGCAGCTGGGCATCCCCGAGGGGGTGGATTGCTGCAGGCTGTCCCAGCGGCTGGGGCGAACGCCCTTCCCTGAAGGCAGACCCTCCCCCCCGCCGACCCCCTGGGTGGTGCCTCTTCAAGCCCACCACACCGGTAGACTGGCGTACCTACTTTCCTAAAGCGACACTTGCTTTTGCGTTTCCTTCCCAAAGTAGACTTCCTCTCCTCCCACCTCCCTGATTGCCTGGCTCTGGGTTCCATGTTGAGTTCGCCTCTTCACAGGATTGTGTGAGAAAGACATGTGCATTAAGCGTGCTGTGAGGCCCGTAGGTATCCCTGATGGCTTGGAAATCCAGGGGAGGGGTCACGCCACAGGGGCCTCGGCCACCTACTGGTCCCTCATCCGTCCCCTGCCTCCCCTCCTCCCGTCTGTCTCGGTCAGATGCATAGCGGTGGGGCTGGTGACTCTGGTTGCTGTGCCGGACCTTCCTGCATCTGAAGCTTTAACCCTCATGCAGTGTCTGCTCTTCTCTCATGTCTGGGAGAGTAATATTTTCACTTCTGTTATCCAGGTAAAGCTTTAGGCACACCATAAACAGCAGTTGCTATCACGATCTCTTATGAATCGGTCTGATGGGGTCAGACTCAGCCACACGTGGAAAGCTTGACCCCAGTTTCTGTACCTCTGCGTCCCCTTGCCTGTTTCCGTCTTCGGGCTTCCTGTTGTCGACTGTGAATCCACGGTCGCTAGAATCTGTAAGTTCAAGTCAGCGTGTTTGGATTTAGTGAGATGTGCACTAAATGGAGTTAGAGCCAGAACAGCTGGGGGTGGCTCTCCCTCTGCTCCCTGTGGTGCTCTTTTTAGATCTCAAAGGGTCTGTTCATGGATTTCGAAAGGGGGATGATAATGCCTACCTCACGGTGTTGTCCCAAAGACTGAGTCATCAGAGCAATTCAATCAGTTATTGACTCACTCATTTATTCCTTCCTCCTTTCATCAATTAATTCAACATCTACTGGTGCCAGCTCTGAGGATTCAGAAGTGACTAGGACAGATACATCCCGGTCCTGTGGATCTTTCAGGCTATTGCAGAAGAAAAGCAATCAGAAAGTAAATTAATTAGTGACTAGAAGTTGCAGTCTGAAGAAGGAAGGA
>NC_064807.1:76815000-77017500 GCF_023721935.1 Panthera uncia | reverse complement strand
ATATACTTATATATTTATATTTATTTATTTAATGTTTATTTATTTTTGAGAGAGAGAGAGAGAGGAGTGGGGACAGAGGATCCAAACTGGGTTGTGCACTGAGAGCAGAAACTTGGCGCGGGGCTCGAACTCACGAACCGTGAGATCCTGGTCTGAGCCGAAGTCGGACACTCAACCAACTGAGCCACCCAGGTGCCCCTTCCTAAATTATATTCCTGGACTCATGAGGTCATGGGCCAAATATCCTGTTACGGACGTTCTGTGCGACCTTGGGAAAATTCCTTTCTTTCTGTGGGCCTCAGTGTCCCCCTCATCCAATTCTAATTTTAAATTCGATGGGCAGTTTTCAAATGTTAGCACACAATGAGAGTGCACTGGGGTGGGGGACAGGATAGACACCACCCCCAGCCACTTGCAGTAGGACTAAGGTGCAGTCTGGAATATGCATTTCTTTGCAAGCATCTTGGGAGTATCTGACCTAGGTCGTCTCCAGACACACCCTGAGTAACATCAGCGTGGATGATCCCCTGGCACTAGCCTTCCCTTTGAGAGGTAAATGTGAACTTGTCCTAGACTGATCCCCTGGAGGCTGCCTGCTCAGAAAGGGAGTTGGCAAAGTTCTCTGGAAGCCAGGCGTAGCTCAGTGCCCAGCCGGTCAATTCAGGTCAACTACAAGGGACTCCCAATCACAACATGAGCGGGACTCCGGCCACAAATGCAGACCCGGCTGGGGTGCCCCAGCCCCTGATTATACCAACAGACAGGGTCTGCTTCTTTAATCATAGAACTTTAGGAGCCTTCGGGGAAATGCAAACCAAACCCACAATGAACTAGAACCCCACACCGGATAGGGTAACCATTATAAAAACAAAACAGAAGGCCATAAGTGTTGACCAAGTTGTAGAGAAACTGGAACCTTTGTATATTGCCGGTGGGAATGCAAACTGGTGCAGTTTCCACTCTAGAAAACTGGATGAAGTTTCCTCAAAAAACAAAAAAAATAGACTTACCTTATCATCCCGCAATCCCTCTTCTCCGTATACATCCAAGAGAACCAATGCTAGGATCTTGAAGAGATGTTAACACTTTCATGGTGTTTGTGGCGCTAATCGTAATAGCCGAGATGTAGCAACCATGGCAATGTCCACTGACGGACGAAAAGATAAAAAAAAAAAAAATGGAGGGAGGCCTGGGTGGCTCAGTCAGTTAAGCGTCCCGACTCTCGATTCAGGTCGTGATCTCACAGTCTAAATAAATAAATAAAGTAGCATATACATGCAATGGAATACTACTCACCCTTAAAAAAGGAGCTCCTGCGTGACCCTTACAAGGACATCAGGCTACGTGAAATAAGCCCACAGCCAAAGGACAGAAACAGCGTGATTCCCCTTATCCAAAGTGTCTAAACTAGTCAAAGTCACAGAAGCAGAGGGGGAAATGGTGGTTGCCAAGGAGTGCGGCGAGGGGGGAAGGGGAGTTGCTACTCAAGGTCCTTCGTGGCCTCACGCCTGCTTCCCCCTCCAGCTTCAGAAGCTTCATTCCCCACCACACACGCTTTCAAAGCTAGCACTGCCGGAATGCACGGATGGCTTACCGCATCTCTTACCGGTGCTCTTTCCGGCCTAAATACCTCTGTCCATGCTCTTTTCTGCTCTGGGAACTGCACCCTCTCCACCCATTCTGGCTCCTATACATCTTTCAAAACCGAAATCAGACATCGCCGCCTTCAAGAGCTCTTCCCCGAGCCTCCCAGAGACGGTCACTGGAATACTCACCTGCCCTGAATGAGCTTTGTTTTACTCCCGCCACAGGATTGGCACTTTTTGTGCTTATAAGTATCACTCTCCTATTCGACTGTGAGCTTCTTGAGGGAAGGAGGCTGCATCCTATGCCTTTCTGCATCTGCAGCACTGTCCCTTGTAGCGTTACCGTGTCTGGGGGCTCGGTCCCCAGGTGGCGCACCAGCATTCCCTAGACTATGATGTGAATGATGCCCCTGGAATTGAGTAGGTTCTCAGTACCTATCTGTTGAATGAATGAATGAACGAATGCATGAACAAATGAATGGCTAGAAGTATAGTTGGTACACATCACACGCAGCCCCCCAATGAACCAGTCTGTGTGAAGATGGTGGTGACATAAGCCCTCAGCACCAACGTCACCTCCACGGTCCACAAAAAGTCCACACCTCGTCGGTGTGCTTCCAAATGCGGTGTGCCTTGCCGGTGCTGTTCTGCACCGGTTCTCGGGCAAACGCTCTTCGGAGAGGCGTGCCTGTCTCCACTGACACCGTTACTCAGACAGATAAGCACATAAAACAGTCATGTTGCCTTCTGCTTCATTAGGAACTCAAGGGGAAGGGGGAAAAGACTGTCAGCGTTTGCCACTCAGGGATCACATCAAGAGAGGGAGGAATTTTAATTTTTTGAGTTAGTGAGAGGTTATTAAAGTGGCGCAAGGGAAACACGAGGTCGGGTGTCTCTTCCGACTCCGAGTGACATCCGTGGAACCCTTCACTCGCGTCCTCCTGAACTGGGACAGGCCACCAGCAGCAGGGAGCACTAGAAAGTGATTCTCCCTTCGGGCTTAGAAGGCTACAAACAGATTTATTTATTCATTTACTCAGCCATCAGATATTCATGAGCACCTATGTAACCAACGTGGCATTAGGGGGCAGGGAATTCAAAGATGACTAAAACCAAACCCCAGAGCTGGAGAAACTTGCGACTCAGTGTAGCAGCCAGGCGGATACATTGTCATCAAGTCACAAAGTTTCAACATGATAACAGACACTCCCTGAGCCCTCAGTCTGGACCGCGGGTAATACATTCCAGGGGTTAAGCCCAGGAACTCTTTCTGTCTGTGAGATAAGTGCTGTGATTATCTCAACTGCAGGTGAGGAAATGGAAGCACAGAGAGGTTGAGTGGCTTGCCCAACATCACACAGCTGCTGACTAGCAGAGGAGGGATTCGCACCCTGGCTGTCTATCTCCAGAATTTGTGCCCTTCAGCGTCCTGCTGTACTGATCTAGGCATTTTGCTTTGGGATCCATTCAGTCTAGAGCTGCGGAGAGTTTCTCGAAGGTGGTGACTCTAGAAGCCAGGTTTTGAAGATTAAATCGGGTCACCAGATATGCATGGTGCATAGATTGCCATGATTATAACCAAAGCAGGTGTACGTACGATGGTTCACCAAGTAGCCAGTTAATACTGTGACGATAGCAGGAATCATAATCAAATCAGCCTTGTCCCCATGCCGCACACTTTCACGTCTAGGGCGGACGCTGCCAGTCACACACAACACCCTTCTGAAGTAATGTCTGTGCAAAGAAGGAAAGACGCCCATAACCAGTGATCTATTAGTAACATGTAGGGATGGGCTGGGAGTCAGAGCCTCAGTGCCATTGGCCGTTTTCAGGGTAGGCTACTTGTTGGGTCCTCGGAAGGGACTGGGAGAGGATGGGGCTGGACAGCAGGCTGGGCAGATCGTAGCAGGTGCAAAGGATCACGTTAAGACTCGGGGATGGGAGGGTGGTTTGTCATGTAGGTGATGGGGATTCGGGGAAGCTTTGGAGAGGCTGAGAGGAACATGGATGTGTGCACGAAGGACCCAGTGATTTCAGCTGTTGCCTCTCTGTTCGGTCTCACTCACTCCACCCTGAACGCTGGCAAGGGGCCAAGCCAGCGATCAAAGCTTCCTGATGGATGCTAGTCAGAAGAAAGGGCATGGGATCCTCACTGAGAAAGACTCAGAGTCACCAGGAGACCCCAGAGTTCACTAATTATAGACAATCTTATTTGGGGAAGGTTAAGGA
The DNA here is from genome assembly GCF_023721935.1 of Panthera uncia. Classification (NCBI taxonomy): domain Eukaryota; kingdom Metazoa; phylum Chordata; class Mammalia; order Carnivora; family Felidae; genus Panthera; species Panthera uncia. The sequence goes on along the minus strand of NC_064807.1, from coordinate 77,013,685 downwards.
TCAGTAGCACAATATTGCAGCCTGGTGTAGGAGAAGCTACAAAAGTTGGGAAGGACGAGTGAAGGAATAGTAACCTCCTGAAAAGGACCAGGTATTAGGACCAAGGGTCTTTGGGAGTTTGGGGCAGTTGGCTTCATCATCATGGGGGTGGGAGTTGCCTCCTGCCTTCTTCAAACCATCGCTTCCTTGATTCTCTCAACGTGCCTTACCCTCTTTCCTCAGAGTTCCACCATCATGGAAAGAACTCTGTTGCGTGGGCATTGTGTGACTTTACCACAGTCTCTGTGAGCCTCAGTTTCTACATCTGTAGAACAAAGGGGTTGGATTAAAACACGGAGGCATAGGTGAGTCATGTACGTCCCCACTCCATCAACTGTGCCCTGGCAGACATTGTTAATCAAACATGGCGTCCTTTACCCAGTGAGCCTGGAACTAGCCCCAGAATCCTTCTCAACGCAGTGCTCCAAGATGCCCATCCAAGTTGGAAGATGATTCCAGTTCTACTTGTGAGGCCTCAAAACTCTCTTCCACCTTGGATCTCATTGGATTCTATGAAAAATCATTCGTGGGAGAAGAGGAAGAAAGCTCCAGAAAGATACATTGGTGCCATACATTTTAGGAAGGCCTTGAATGCCAGCCTGAGTATAAACGACTTTGACGTTTCAAGTAGAGCCACCATTCAATATGTTCAAAGCAACACAACAAATGACAGCCGAGTGGCTTCATTTTAATCGGCCAGGGCATAAGAGGCCATGTTTCTATTACAAGGAGATCTATAAGGAATCACACCCATTAATGGTTCCCATTAAATTCAGGGCATGTGGGGAAAATTGTAGTTTGATTTAGTTTAGCAACATGAAGATATTGGCAAGATAATCACATAAAAGCGACACCTTTTATGGCTGGGCTATTTGATTTTATGTTAGCAGGTTTCAATTTCTCACATTTTTATGATGGCATATAGGTTCCCCCATCTCATGTATGCATTAGCCAGAGTAAAGGTTAAATGGATTGTTTCAACATTCAGGATTCAAACCTGATAATAATGGTAAAATCATAATATCCCTTGTGTCGAACCCCCACCCGCCCCTGAACTGAATCCATCACCCCTCCCCGGTCATCCTCATGCCAAGGGACAATGGGGGTGGGGACAAGCCAGCGGGGGCAGAGAGGGAAAGGGTGTGGGCCCTGTAGTCAGAGGCCCAAGTGCAAATCAAGCGGGGTGACCGTGGTTAAGGTTTTTCCTCTCGGGGAGACTTCGCTCATGCGGCTCCTACAAAGGTGAAGTGGGACCGTGTCTGTGGCGTGCTTGGTCCAGTGTGGTGCAAATGGACCCTGACAAATTCACACTCATTCATACCTGTAAGATGGACAGGGGAGCCAGAATGAGAAACCGTCTTCTCAAATTAAATTTCTTATTTAGAGAAAAATGTGAAAGGGCCATTATTTCTTCCTTGGAACATAGTTCTAAAGGCCCTGGTGGCTTCCTGCCATGTACCGGGAGATAACAGCTGGGCCGGATGATCTGACCTCTGGGGGACTGCTAGAAATTAGCTCCTCAGTGACAGAGACGGGGGCAGTGGCGTTATTTCATGGGCATTGTTTTGGGGCCGAAAAGGAGGGAGACCAGAGGGGAGGCCCATAGAGCTCTTCCCTTTTAATGTCCCGCCAAGCCCTTGGGTCCATTTAAGCCCTTAATTCATCTTCTTTATGCCTCTTCCTTTCCCTGATAAGTTTTTGAGGAGTCTTTGAAAGAAAGACTAATATTACCCAGGCTGAATGTAATTGGCATCCCCCTCCCTCGCCTTTGTTGAAAATCTCTGCCTTCAGAAACCTTGCTCTCCATCAGGGGCTGAATCTCCTTGAAGAGAATTCGAGCTGTCCCTTTAAATCCATTCCTCTGCCTTTCAGTTTGGCCCTATTTAAATATTCCAGACAATTTCAAGACTTAATAATGATGAATACGATTAAGATTAGGGTTTAATAAGAGTGTTAAGAAAAGATTTTTCATTCCGATGGAGGTGGGCTGCTGTGAAAATTGAATTGGCATCAGGCCTCCCAGGCCACTTGGACCAGGATGGTCCCTCACCTCTCCCAGCGTGTTAACTCTCTCGGTCCAGAATCCTAGGAGGGATCCGATGCATGCTTTCACATCCCTTGTGGAGAAGACCCCTGTCCTCATGCTGGGCAACAGGGTGGTCATCCTCATATATCAACCTGAGCTGCCCACTCCATTGTTTCAAGACCTTTGTTAGGGTTTGTGGGGAAGGCTTGGACAGAGAGGCATGGGAACCTGGACACTACGAATGAATATCTGTCCCAAACTCGACCCATCCCCCGCTACAAGGGAATCAAGGCGAGACGTAGCAATGGTGAACTCCAAAGGGAAGTCATTCCAATCCTGGTACTGTCAGCCCCCTCTTAGTCCACACCTGAATCTTGGCTTTTTCCCATACCTGAGCTTCACCTTATGGGAGAAGTGAAAACAAATAAAGAGATAAGGCCTGAACTCAAGAGAGAAAGGCCCAGACCCAGGTGAAACTTTTTCTCTAAAGGGCCAGGGGACGTATTTTAGGCTTGGTGGACCACAGTCTCCAAGGCAGCCCCTCAACTCTGCCCTTGACTGCAAAGGTACCATGGACAGCACCCAATCCGATGGCCCCAATAGGACTCATGAAATGTACATTTCATTTCCAAAGAAATATTATTCTCTTGATTTTGTTTGTCCCAACCTTTTACAAATGTAAAAACTATTCTCAGTGGGAAAGATTTGGCCCGTGGGCTGTGGTTTGTAGACCCTTTGTCTAGACTTTTTAAATTACAGTTGCTTCCACCCCACTGGTAAACGTGACCCGTTCACTGTCCTGGAAACCAAACAATCCAACTAGAAAGCATTCCTGGGGCGCCTAGGTGGCTCAGTGAGTTTAGCATCTGATTTCGGCTCTGGTCATGATCTCAAAGTTTGTGGGTTCCAGCCCCACATCAGGCTCTCTGCTGTCAGCACAGAGCCTGCTTCTGATCCTCTGTCTCCCTCTCTCTCTGCCCCTCCCCCACTCTCTTGCGCTCACTCTCTCTCTCTCTCTCTCTCAAAAAGAAACATTAAAAAAAATTAAAAAGGAAAAAGAAAAAAACAAAACAAAACAAAACTTCCCCCCTACAGGTCTTCGGCTGCAGTGGGGGAAAAATCACATACCAGGACTCTTGACCTGGTCTTTAGTTGCTTTTCAGGAGTCTCCTGCCCCTCCCCTGAACGTAACGTAAGCCCCGCCCATTCTGACTTGGATGGCCTTCCAGCTGGATGACAGCAACCACCTGTCGGTCTTGCTTCCTGTCTTTCTCTCTGCAGTCCCAGTATCCAGCCCACTCCCTTCTGAACATAGGGTTCCTTGGGCTTCTTCCTTTCTCCAAAGCCTACAAAGACTCCCCCATGTATTGTGGATCAACTACGAATCCCCTTTCTGTCTTTCAGCGATCCCTGGACCGATGACCCGCCTTATCTACTCAACTATCCCTCCCCCAGTTCTTAAGGACAAATCCTCTGTTTCTGTCTGGTCAGTCTGCCTGACGCAGGCCTGTCCACGACCTTTCTCTCCCCTGCACCATTGCACATACAGTTCCCACTGCCTGCAATGGTCTCCCCTTCCCCCTGCCCACCCTCAGGAAGACTTCCTGACCTTTCTACACCTCCATCTCCCCACCCTTCCGCCTTTCTTGGCCTGTGCTGCTGCCTTGGTCATATGACCACACCTTTTGCTTATATTTATCCATCTCTTAGCAGGCACTACTCTGTGCGAGGCATTATACCAGAGGCCAGATCTCCGGACAAATTGAGCTGTGTCCCCTGATTTGCAGGGTCCTGAAACTGTCCCATATTCTGAAGCCCTGCTTAAAGAATAACCTGGTCCTGCCCACGGAGAAATCAATGGTCATGTTTTATGCTGCCTTTGTTTTCTCCCTCCTCCCTCACCCACGGTGCCCAGGGGAGGCTTGTATACACGGAAAGCATTCTATGAAACCTGAAATTGGATGGTTGTTCTGTGCGTACAGATACGTGGCTTCCCACCGAGCTTAGAAAAAAGCCCCCACTCTTCAAGACGATCAATTACAAGAGCTTTTGTGATCCAGTCCTTGCTTTCATTCTCTGACCTCATCTTTCGCACACCTTCTGTCTCTCCCCATCCGAGGTTTGAAGTCGTCTCACTTTGGGATTCAGGAGAGCTGGATCATACCTACCAACTGGGTCAGAAAGCCTGGTGAGATCGGAAAACCTTTCTAGGCTTGGGTTACCCATCTGGACTTGATCCCCAAGGCCCCTTCTCGTTTGGCCCTTGATCCTCCATGATGGTGGAAGAGAAGCATTGACACCAAATCCCTTCCTGATTCTTACCCACCTTGTTTTAGCCACTGCTAAAACACGAGTTCTTGCACCAGTGGCCTTGAATGCCATGTTTAGAGGCTGTAGAAAAAGCACCGGGCTCTTACCTATAGCTTATATGCCGGGCTGGGTTTCTTAAGCCCAGTACCGCAGACGTTTGGAGCCGGATAACTCTGTGGATGGGCTGCCCTGTGCATTGTGAGATCTTTAGCAGTGTCCCCGACCCACTGGATGCCAGTAGCATGCCCTCTTTCCATCAGTTGTGACAACTAAAAATGTCTCTAGACATTGCCAAGTATCTCTTAGGGAGAGAAGATCACTCCACTTTGAGAACCACTGCCAAAGGGAGTCAATAGGCGTTCTTTTCGAATCCAAAGATTCTCTGGTTCTCCAGATCACTTCTTCACACCCCGGCCCTCACTTTGGCAACGAGGCCTCTGTGAAGCCCAGGGAGGAGATAGGGCCTCCTCAAGGTCTCGGCCATCTTATCGCCTCATTGCCCACTGCTCCCCCATGCGTCCTCAGGTTGAGCCCCACTCAGGTGCTCAGGCCATCCCCGTCCCTTCAGGCATCCGTGGCCTTGCACATGTTGTTTCCTCCATCCTCTCCTCTTCCCCGGCAACTAGCGTTGTGTCTGCAAGGCACAACCAGTGCCATGTTCTCATTCTATTGGTGCTGTCATCGTGGTGCATCTGAATGCTGCCCTCTTCCTCTCTGCCATCTCCACTGCGAGCTCCCGGGAAAGAGGGGCTGTGTCTGAGTCGGCTTTGATTTGGCACAGAGGCTGGCGTGGAGCAGACACTCAGTAACTATTTATTGATTAAATAAATTAAAGGTCATCTAGTTCAGCTGCTTTCAAGCTTTTTAAACTAGAGCCTCCTTGGCTCAAATGAATCTTACACAGAAGCGTAAATGAACAAAAGAGATAAAAGCATGCTCTGATTAAAACCGGGAGGTGGGGTCTAGACGCTCCACTTTCCTCCCCATCACCGGCCCTTCCCTCACCCCGGCCCCTTGCCCTCATCACCATCACGCGGTAGCCCCAAGGGAGCTCCAGGGAGGAGCTGGGTTTAAAAATCACTGATCTGGTCCAACCTCCTCTTGATGCTTGAATTCTTGCCAACGAACCTCATGATTCTCAAACTTGGCCGTCCATCAAAATCACCCCGGGACAGTGAAAGATCCAGATTCACACACGTTACGGTTAGAGATTCCGGTTCAACAGGTCTGTAGCTGGGCCTGGGAATATGCATTTTAAAGAATCTCACCGGGTAGTCAGACAGCACGGCTAGGTCTGGGCAACTCCTACGTACATATTCCGTGGTGAGTACTTCCTACAACCCATTCCTTTTGAAACTGCGCTGACGGTTAGAAAGTTCTTGTGACTCTTAAGGCTCTTAATTCCTTGTTACTCCACGGCCCCTTGGCGTTCACACATTCTAGAACATCCTACCCAGTTGGTTGAACTTCGACTGTCAGCAAGTTTCAAAAGGGAAAGCTAGAAGGAAGGGCTGGCCAGATTTCATTGGATGTTATTTTGGTTATCCTTCCATATTGTCCCTGCCCCACCCCGGAAATGAAACGGCTCGCAGGCTTGGGACAGATATGTGAGCTCTGGCGTGTGTCCATGACAGGCAGAAGAGGCCATCTGGAAGGTGGCAGCTTGTCAGCAGCTCCAACAGCCCCCAAGTCTCCACGTGTCTCCCGAAGGCTCTGACTTCCTTTGACAGCTCAATTCGCTCTGAGGCCTGGTGAAATCGCTTCGGAGAGAAAAGGACCCGGAACGAAGGGGATTCTCGCCAACGCAACTCTGTACCCAGGTGAAGCTGAAGAACGAATGTTCGTGAAAGCAGACAGAGCCCAGTGGTTCTGGCTCAGGTTCCATCATCAGCTGGCGGTGGGATCCTGGACTCACCGCTTGACCTCTCTGAGTCTGTTTCCTCATCTGTGAACAAGTGATAACACACTTCCCTTCTAAACTCACTTCAGGAAGTGTCAGATGCAGTTGTGGACCCGAGTAATCACGTCCACTGTATTGTAAAGCACCGAGGTGTGCTAGCTTTTCCTCCAGGGTTCCGAGGAGAGGCTAATAATCATGATAATCACAATAGCTGCCATTTATCGAGCACTTATGTTCCAGACGCTGTATTCGTGTAGTACGTAGATTACAGTGGGATTACGACAGTCCCATGGGGGTCTTTTCTCCCGGTTAACAGATAAGAAACAGAGATTTTGAGGCGCGCTCGGGCGGCTCAGTCGGTTAAGTGTCCGATTTCGGCTCAGGGCATGATCTCGCAGTTCGTGGGTTCGAGCCTCACGTTGGGCTCTGTGTTGACAGCTCAGAGCCTGGAGCCTGCTTCGGATACTGTGTCTCCCTCTCTCTCTGCCCCTTCCCTTATCACGCTCTGTTGCTCTCTTTCCCTCTCTCTCAAAAATAAATGAACATTATGGGGCACCTGGGTGGCTTAGTCGGTTAAGCGTCCGACTTCAGCTCAGGTCACGATCTCGCAGTCTGTGAGTTCAAGCCCCACGTCGGGCTCTGGGCTGATGGCTCAGAGCCTGGAGCCTGCTTCCGATTCTGTGTCTCCCTCTCTCTCTGCCCCTCCTCCGTTCATGCTCTGTCTCTCTGTCTCAAAAATAAATAAAAAACGTTAAAAAAATTAAAAAAAAATAAATGAACGTTAAAAAAAATGGAGACTTGGAGGGATTAAGTAACTCCTCCAAGCTGGTAAGTGACAATCTTTGGTGGGAGTCTGAGGCTGCCTGAGTCTAAAGCTTGGGTTCTTAAGCACTACATGGTACAAAGAGGGAGGATCTTGAACGAGGAGCATTCTCACTGGAAGGAGGGTCATGGAGAGGGGGACCGAGGTAGGAAGGTGACAGGTTTAGATGGGGAATAAAGGTCATTGGAGAAACTGGAACATAGGGGAAGAAATGGCAGATGAGGGCTAAACATTAGGACAGAGAGGGAGAACATGGAGATTCTTGGATGTGCCATATTGAGAAGTATGGATCTGACCAAACGTGCAGTAGGGAGCTACAGAAGGCTCTGTTGCGTGAACTGTGGTGAGCCCTCAAAGATTTAATGGATGGATGGATGGATGGATCTGGATTTTATCTATCACTGTGGAATGAATCTCTTCCTGGCATTCCTGCCTTTGTGCAATTTCTTCCCCCTTGAGCATGGGCTGCCGGACTCATTTGCTTGGAACAAATAGAACACAACCAAAGTGATGAGATATTCCTCCTGAGATTAGGCTACAAAAGACTGCAGTATCTCTCTTGTTCCACTCCTTCCATCTTGTTCTGTCACATGCAAATGTGACATGGAGGTGTTAAGGTGTCCTATGGAGAGGCCAGCATGGCAAAAAAAATTGCAGTCTGTCTCTGGCCAATATAACCTGTAAGGAACAGAATCCTGCCAACCTCGTGAGGGAGTTTGCAGAGTATCTTCCCTCAGTTAAATGTGGAGATGAAATGACAGGTCTGATTGAGTCAGAGGACCTACCAAAAGATGGACGGAAGGAAGGAAGGAAGGAAGGAAGGAAGGAAGGAGAGGAGAGGAGAAAGGAAGGAAGAGAAAGAAATCATAGTTTTCCACTTTCCAGAGAGGGAAGGGAGAAAATAGTTCCGCACATGAAGATTACAGAAAACAGGACAAAGCAACCTATAATTTAAGATAACATTCTTTGCTAAGAACAACATGTGCTATAGGAATCCAGAGAAAGGCATTAGGTATCCAGGGTGTTGGTTAAAAATACATCTAAGTCAGATGATGTGGGTTTGATTACATTTCAGTGCATGTGAAACAGAGATGGTTAGTTGTCTCCTGTCATCTGTTCTCTCCTTCCTCCTCTGTAATGCCACTCCCAAGTGTTAGCTGGGGAATTTGATCTATCACTGTGTAATGAATCACAAAACTGAGGGGCTTAAAACGTCCACAGTTACTCATTAGTCTTTACAGTTTGTGTGCATCGAGAATTTGGGAGAAGCTTGGCTAGTGTTTCTGGCTCAGGGTCTACCTCGTACCTTGGAGCTGGAGTCATCCGAAGGTTAACTCTCTCTGCAGGCCTCGTGTTTCCATGCCGGTTCACCCGGGGGCTCTTCTACATGTGCACGTCTCCGCAAGGCTGTTGGAGTGTCTTCATGGCATGGTGGTGGGCTTTCCCTAAAGTAAATCACCTAAGGGACCAAAGCAGACCTCCCTTTTCTGTGGTCTTGGAAGCCACATAGTGTTACGTCACGTTACGTTATGTTACATTATGTTATATCATATCACACAAACCCTACTGAGTGTAGGAGAGGACTATACAAGGCCATAGATAGCAGGAGGGGAAGATCATTGGAGGCCATCTTGGAGGCTGGCTCCCATGGCCGGACACATCCTTCCTCACAATAAAGGAACATCCTTTGAAGTTAGGTACGGCCGTGTGACCAAGTTCTGGCCAATAGGAACTGAGCCCAAGCACTACCGCCCACCTTCTGAGACTTGTCCTCAAAGGGAGGAGGCATCCATTCTCCTTCCCTTCTCTTCTCCCTGGAGCTTAGCCGCGAGCTCCACGGAGGCAGCTGAAGTAGCCGTCTTGGACCGCGAGGTGGAAAGCCGTGTGTTGAAGATGTTAGGGGAAGAAATCGAAAGAGCTAGACCCAGTGAACACGAAGCCATCGAGAATCCTCTGGATTGTCTAAATATACGAAGGAGGAATGCACTTATGTTGCATTCAAGCCACCGTCGCATTCGGCGTTGATTTATTTTAGTGTTGGTTTATTTTGGGGAGAGAGAGAGACTGAGTGTGAGAGGAGTAGGGGCAGAGAGGGAGGCACGGAATCTGAAGCAAGCTCCAGGGCCTGAGCTGTCAGCACAGAGCCCAAGGTGGGGCTCGATCATAACCAACCGAGCCACCCAGGCGCCCCTGCACTAGGTTTTGTGTCACCCACGGGCAAATCCTATCTGAACTCATACCGGCAAGTTGCTTCTTTTCTCTGGGGGAGAAAGGGGCACAACCACCTAGGGATGCTGTGAGTGCTGCATCATGTCAGGTGCGTGAAGTGCATGGCATACAACGGGGTTCGCAGGAAGGAGCACTTGATACACTTTTGAGTTATTATTATCCCCATTTTACAGATTGAAGAACCGAGCCAGGCGACGAAGCCAAGGCTTGAACACAGGTCTTTCCTCAAAACCTGTTCTCCTAACTATTACAAGGCAATGAGTCACTCTTTCGGTAAAGGTGGTTTTGGAATAGGGAATGTGAGTCTGCGGGCCAACGGGGGGATCTTCAAATGCTCTTGGAAGAAGAGAGGCAGGGTAAGAGCCAAAGAAATGAAGGCCCCACGTCTTCCCTTATGGAGGTCCCTTCCAAGCCTAGCCTCACAATCCTGGGATGCTCAGAGGACATAGTTTTTGTGTCACTGCCCCCCCCCCCACCCCCAAATGTCCTCCGAGGGCAAGATTTGGGAGAGGGACTGCAGCAGTAACTTGAACGTGACTTCTTTTTGACTGGACTCTGAGCCAGCGCTCCTAACCAACCCTGAAATCAGTGTTTTCACCCTCGTTTGGACGATCAGGTGTAAATATACATTTTAATTATTTACATAATTAAGTCAGTGATTTGCTGCTGATCCGATATGTTTGACAATATTTTGGTGCCATCTGTTTCCTAATTGGACTTAATCTCCAAAAGATGTTACCAAAATAGCCACCAAATAATTACAAAAAAAAAAAAAAAAAAAGAAACCAAACCAGGATGCAAAAATCCTCCAATCCCCTCACTGCATCCGTAGATATACATAAACACACAACACAATTTATTTCAACATTTGTAGCTCTTTTAGGCATTGTGTGCATGTGACTTGATGGCTGCAGCATGTATGGAAGGCATTGAGGAGATACAGGGGAAAGCACGTTAACCCCAGGAGGTGAGTTCCAGAGCTTACTGTGTGACGTTGGGCAGGTCAGTTTGCTTCTCTGGGACTCGGCTCTGGTGGGCACACAACCCGTGTCCCCAACTGGTGCTCCAATATCTTCTTCGCTGCACACTAAACCCATCGACAAATGGAGCACATGATAGAACCTTCCTCCTACGAATATTGGAGTTGTAGGTAAGAGAATGTCTGGAAAGTCCCTGGCTTGCGGCGAGCTCTCAATGAAGATTAATTGTCATGCTAAGGTTGCTGTAAGGGTGTGGTGTGAAAACCTGCTTTGAAAGACTGAAACACAAGGGCTTTAAAAGATTTCTCAAAGTGGGTGCTACTTGTCCATCACTCAGAAACATTGTTCTGTGGACTTTGAAAAACTTTATCCACCCTTTAGAGACGAAAAACAAGGTAAAGAAGGTTACAATGAATTATACGGTGAGTGACTTTAGAAACTGCATTTTCCACAGACCAAACAATAGCTCTGGTAGTCCAAGAAGACTTCGTTTCCGTTTGCCAGAAAATCTTTGCCACAGACGGCTTTTTTTTTTTTCCCAGCTTTTATTGAGGGCCTTTTTTTTCCCCCCCTGAGAATGCTAAAATTATACTATTTTTCCTCTGTGCCTCCCTCTCTGGAGAGAATTAATTAATTAATTAATTAATTCGACAAATATTTTTGAGCACCTACCAAGTACTGGGCCCCCTCTTGGCACCGCGAAGAACATGCACGTTCTAATGAGGGGACCACATCCACACGTCCCACGTGATGTCCGATGGTAAATCAGGGCACGGGAGTCGATCACGACGGCGGGGGGTGACATTTTCGGCAGGGCAGCAAGAGAGGGACTTGATGAAAAGGTGCTTTTCAAGAACCTTGATTGAAGCAAGGGAATACGCCTGTGGGTATCAGGAATTAGAGTGCTCCGGGCTGAGGCCACGGTAAATGAAGTCTCTAAGGTGCAAGGTTGCTCATTAGAGAGCCTCCAGGAGGCCAGTGTAGCTGGAACTGTGCGAGGCAACAGTGCGGGAGTAAAGGAGGTCAGAGCGACAGACTGGCCTTGGGTCATGGCAGGGACTTTGGACTTCATTCTACAAGGATGAGAAGCCTTTGCAGGAACCTTAACGTGGGAAGGACAAGGTAATGATTTTAATATGATGCTTCTGGCTCCCGTGTCCGGAATGGCCAGTATGAGCTGAGGACAGAAGCAGAGAGAGCAGGATGGACCCCGCTCCAGCACCGGCTCAAGCAAACAAGACCATAGCAACCAGCCACTGCGAGGAGGGGGCTGGAGGTGGGGCCAGGGACGCCATTCTGGATGTGCTTTAAAGGTGCGTCCACCAGGGGGTGCCGGGGTGACTCAGTGGGTTAAGTGTCCACTTCTGCTCAGGTCATAATCTCGAAGCTCATGAGTTTGAGCCCCACGTTGGGCTCTGTGCTGACAGCTCAGAGCCTGGAGCCTGTTTCGGATTCCGTCTGTCTCTCTCAAAAACAAATAAACATTAAAAAAATAAATAATAAATAATAATAAATAATAAATAAATAAAGGTGTATCCGCCAGGATTTGCTGGTGGAGGAAGTGTTGAGAAAAGAGAGGACTCCAGGCTGACTCTGGGATTTCGACCTCAGCCACGGAGGGTGCTGGGTGGGGAGCAGAGCATGTTTTCAAAAGAAAAGATCTATGTTTGCAAGGGGATCATAGGTTCCATTTTGGACATACTGAATCCATCTTAAAAATGCAATGTGGATTCACCAGCACGCAGAAGGTTTTGAAAGCAGGGTCCTGTAGCATCTGTGCTCCAAGAGAGCTAGGAAAAGGTGACAGCCGTCACCCCAACATAACTGGCCAGGAAGGAGACGGAGAAGGAGCAAGCAGGGACGCAGGGGAACAATCTGGAACGCAGGGGAACGGTCTGGTAGGCAACTCTATTCGATTCCCTGGGGCCACCATAACAAAGTACCACCAACTGGGTGGCTTAAAACAGCAGAAGTTAATTCTCTCACCGTTCTGGAGACCAGAAGTCCACAATCAAGTTGTTCCGGGCTCTGCCAGCCTCCAGTGGTGACCAGCCATCCTGGGTGCTCCTTGGCTTGTGGCGACGTCCGTCTAACCTCTGCTCTGTTTTCTCGTAGCTCTCTTTCTTGCGTCTGCTCTGGGTGTCCCCAAGTTTCTCTCTCCTCATCAGGACACCAGTCATTGGGCTTAGGGTCCACCCTGTTTCAGTATGACCTCATCTTAACTTGACCTTGCTTCCAAGTGAGGTCACATTCACAGATCCTGGCGGTTAGGCCTTCCACCTGTCTTTTCGGGAACACAATTCACCCCACAAAAGAAGGTAATATGGTCTCTGGTTGACTGCATTTTGTGTCTTCTGTCAGCCCTGCCTGACAATCGTAGTGAATATTCGGATTATAATTCTCCCTTCATTGGTTATTTTGGGGAATTCAGCATAATAGCATTTTTCAAATAGCAATTATGTGGCATGTTAAGAAGGCGTCAACCTCAAAAAAAGTTTGCGGTGATGAGATACAATGAAGCAATGCTGTGATAAACGTATACATTTTTAAACATTGCAGGACTTTTCAGTGCCTTTATTAGGGCACTGAATGGGCATTAGAAATCTCTAAGACTGAGTACAGAGGTATAGCATTCCCAATAGTTCCAAGAACCTTTAGGTCACAGAGCATATTATGGTCAGAAGGAGGGGAAAGCATGGGTGACTGGAGTGTGGGATTTTGTGGGAGAGCTCAGATACTGAGGAATCAGGGAAGACAGCCTTACAAATGACATATAAATAACCTTCAGTTCTTTATCCTCTGGAAAATGCTCTGTGCATATTGCACCATCTCAAAATCAGCAAATTCCATTATGCAGATGAAATCCTGTGGAAACAAAGCTGACATGAGGAGAGAGAGGGAGAAAAAAAAAGTTTAATCTACCTCAGACATTTGATTTCATTTTAACCTTCTCGGGAAAATGTTTCTTCTGTAATGTTTCCAATGGATTTGAGTTGATCCTATTATGCTCAATATTCATTCATTCTTTTCCAACGGATATTTGAATGGAGCCCACCGAGGGCCAAGTACATTACGAATATTATCCCATTTAATCCTTCCCATGTCCTAAAAGGTTTTCCTCCTTTTATCGGCGAGGAAACTGAGGCTGAGAGGGTTGGGGCGACTTGCTCAATGCTGCACAAATAACAACGGCAGTGAGGGTATTCAATCCAAGGGCTCTAAACCCCATCGTTCTTCTACGTGATTTGGAATAATTTTTGCTTACTTGTTCATTTGTCTGAAAGGAGAAGGAAGAGAGAGACCATCAGATAAGAGGAAGCAAGTTAGGGGCTCCTGGGTGGCTCAGTCGGTTAAGCGTCTGACTCATGATTTTAGCTCCGGTCATGATCTCTCGGTTTGTGAGATCAAGCCCTGCGTCGGGCTCCTGGCTGATAGTGCAGAGACTGCATGGGATTTTTTCTCTCTCTCTCTCTCTCTCTCTCTCTCTCTGCCTCTCCCCTGCTCGCACCCTCTTTCTCTCAAAATAAATAAATAAACATTAAAAGAATTTTAAAAAGAGGAAGTGAGTTATTAATAATAGTAGCTAATGATGACTGGATTTTTACTATTTGGCAGAGGTGATCAGACTGAACATCACAGCGCTCTGATGAAGTGGGCGTTTTGTATTAACTACCGTTTTACACATAAGGAAATGGAAGCGGAGGGAGCTTCTCCAGCTACTAGGTGCTATGGTTGGGATTAGAACCTCGACTCCAGAGTCTTGACTCCAGAGCTCAGAACTTCACTCTATTTATTTTTGCTCTTGGGGTCTTTGCGTGGCTTTTTCCATCTGATGGCAGCGGGAGGTTGTGGACCGTAGACGGCAGTGGTTAGTCAGGGCACTGTGTAGAGAAGGATCGTCTGGGCTCAGTGAGAGAGGGTGACGCCTGCCCTGGGGCCAGAGGTCACAGGCACGTGTGTGTCGTTGTTACTCTGGCTTAGCCCCTCCACCGTTCCGAGGCACCTGCCTTGTTTTTTGTTTCCTTTTCCCTTTTCTCCAAAGTGCAAAGTACGGATGAGTAGTTCCCTGACGGAGGGCTCGTTGGGAATCATTATGACAATGGTTTCATTTAAGGGTCTATCGCCCTGGGAGATGGGGTCAAAGGGGGCTTTGGAGGCAATCGCGATGCCACCAAATGGCACCTTGGCAGGGCGCTGTCCTCTGAGGACACTTCCGTACGCCTCTGAGTGAGCCAATCCCCTACCATGGGCGGGCACGGTAGATGGGTTGGAAGAAATTATACCACCTCAGGGATGGGGTTCCAGGAACGCAGCGACTGCCTGGCACCCTCGCAGTTTCCAAGCAGCAGTGACAGGTTCGGACACCCATGTGCAGCCTTCGAATCCAACAGTCTTTGCTGCTATACTCTACTTGTCCTCCTGGTTGGGTGCGGTCACCATCGCCGCTAAGGTCGGAGTTGGGACGAGACAGGCGACGTGAGGCTTGGGGGTATAGTCGGGATGGAAGGAATGATGGGCATGGTCAGGAAGGAGTCACGTTTGGAGATAAAAACCATCTAGTAGCTTTCCTTCTCTTCGCAACCATCAATTCTTTCCTATATTGAATAATAATAATAATAATATGATATGAATAACCAACAGTTATAAGGTGCTTACTTATAAACCAGGCAGTGCATTAAATGCCTTGACTGACGGGTATTATTTAATCCTGCAAATGAAGCCCAGTTTGACAGGTGACACAACTGAGTCACAGTGAGGTTTACCAGTTGTCTCGGCTGGGAAGTTTCTGAACTAGGATCAAACGTGGGGGGATCTTAGCGCCTGCTCCTCTGTCCCCGTTAGTTCCGCCGTCAGACTAGCTGGGAACCATGGACACCCTTTGGGTATCTATTTTAAGATTCCAAAGCTGTTGTTTGCTTCCAAACAGCAGCTCTGCAGCTGATGTAACGCACAAGCACAGACGTGCAGCCCGGCACAGAGTTGCGTGCACCGGGTCGGGCCGGGCCCCAGCCAGGCAGTCACGCGCCTGCTATAAATACAGCCATTTCAGCTGATGCGGTTGGAGACTGTGTCTCCCTGTCCAGAATTCTGACTTCAAATACATTTTTTCCCCCCAGGCCTCTGTCTTTTCTCAAATACCCATATAAATCTTCAAATTTGTCGTTACTCTTCCTTGGATCTTTTTTTTTTTTTTTTTTTTTTTTTTTGCTTCCTGCATCTCGTTTTAAATAGGAAGAAAACTGCTTTTTTAACCCAAGGTAATACCTCATTGAGAGTTGTCTTGCCAATCAGGAAATGAAATACAATCACATCAGGCCAGGTTTTAAATTCAGCCCTGTCTTCATATTTTGCCATTTGAGTCCTGAAATTTACACAGCCTCGTTCCCACTCTAATTGATTCTTCTAACCTGGCCATGACTTTTACCATCCTGTGGTTAGAACACTCGGCCGGCCTTATTTCTCTGCTGTCAGGCCATATATCACCTTTAAAGGGACCCATACTGTCAGGAAGTTTATGTCTCAAATTTAAGATTTCTTAAATGAAACACGAACTGTCAGGCAGTTTAAAGAGTTTAATACGAATAATAAAACGTTCAAACATGACGTGGGGTTTTTTTTTTGTCCTGAAAACTTTATTAAAAAAGACATTAATATTTCGCTCTATCACGGACACACCAAATTTCCTTCAGCTCATGAAATGGCCAAAATAGGACGTTTCCCTTACGAGGAGAATTTGTGACTGTGAAATCCACCCTAAGTTGAACAATGGTATTATTTGACTTGCATTCGCAAAGGGTGAGACTTGCCTTGCCTGTTAAAATAAGAAAGAAATTAGCTCTGATGATTGAGGCTCTAAGAGAATACAGATAATATGTTTAGTCTGCTTCAGAAATCACAGTGTTTTAGAGTTAGGGAACCAACACTGTGCACATTACATTATGTCGTTATGTCTGCAGGGATAACCACAGATTGCAAGGGGCTTGGTCTTGTTGGGACACACACCAGGTTGAGAGACAAGTCTTGGACTCCGATTCAGTAGTGTCCCTTCGAGCTGCCCTTTACTACACGAGTTGAACCTTCACAAAAATCTACGGGCAGTATTATTATCTCCATTTGACAGATGAACAAACCGTGCCCTTTAACAGAGTGGTTTCAGAAAAGCTCACAAGAACATGCCACAAGAACCCGGGAAAGTCGAGATTTGAGCACAAATCTGTCTGGTGCCCCGTGTCTCTCCTTGTAGCCACTGCGTGAACTTGGACTAGTCCCTTCCCGTCTGAGCCTCAATTTCCTTACGATGGTTCAAGGAAGCTGATCCTGGGAATCTTACTGTTGCTTACGAAACTGAAATAGTCGTGCATTCCGTGGACCTGCTCTTGAGATCCAGAATCCTTTTACAGGTTGTGCAGGCCCGGGCGAGCTGTTCAGCCCCCTGAGCCTCAGTTTCTGCATCTGTGAAATGGGGGTAAACTCCTTCGCTAGAGATCAGATTAAACAATGGAAATAACAGTATTCTTATTTGTTATTAATCAACTCTTAAAAAGAGTGTCATTTTTAAGCCCAGGCTTATTTTTGGTCATTAAAAATGATTGCAATCGAACCAAACCTGAAAAAGAGATATCACATTCATCACGTTGAGGCAGCTTGAAAATATCTATTACGTTGCGTTCAAATCTAAGACACGGCTGCCTGGAAAAGGAATATTGCAGAGTGACTAAAAGCAAGGGTTTCACAATCACACGGACTTATCTGCTCTATTATGTACTAGTGATATTATCTTGGGCAAATGGCTAACGGTTTCTGAGGCTTGGTGGGCTCTGTGAATGGGAGACACAGTGGGGCAACCCCATGTGGTTGATGTGAGAATGACACGGGACAGTAATACCCGCGAGGCACTTGGCACAGCGTGTGGCCCCGAGCAGGTGTCCAGTTAGCATCGGTGAAGGAGAGAACCTCTAGCTTGGTGACGGCAGGTAGGACACGCTGGGTGGCTTTCTTTATTAAATTAAAATAATCCACTTAACCTCCCAGGCCTCTTTGATTTCACGGCCCTCCCTGTCGCCTTCCCGGCCGGCAGCAATATTAAGCCTGCAGGAATTGAATCTCCCTGCAGGGAGGAGCCAGGACAGGGCGGCTTGGATGCAGCAGAAAACAGGGATGATTTAAATTTCGAATGCAGAGTGAATTCTTCACGAATGAAGTCTTAGTTTCATCTGAGTCCTTTGCTCTAGGTGAGGATGTGTGTGCAAGACCCCATTTATCTGTAGAGAACCCCATGAACAGCGGGACCCCATTTGAGCAGCTGGAAGGCTGAGGCTTGAGGGAGGATGGGTGATTTGATCGGGAGCATTCACGTAATCAGTTTTGGAGCCGGAATGCAAATCCAAGTCTCCCGCCACACATATATACATGGAAACACTATGTGTGTGTTTACCTAAATAGACATGCATGCATGCAGTTACGGAGGTGCATACATATATGTGCGTTTATAATAAGTCAAGAATTCAACTGCACACATATACATATGTATGTAACATATGTACATATAGTATGCTCATACATATACATGCATATATACCTCTGTGCATGTGTGTATATATATCATATATGATAGAATATCTATATCTGCATCTGTATTTATATATCTATATCTATCTATGTCATCTATATAATATATCTATAATATCTATCTATCTATCTATCTATCTTCTTTGATCTGGAACTGTCGCCCCCAAGAGAAAGGAAGTGAAGAGCTTTCCCAGGGAAATGTCAGGGCGAGTGCCACAACGTCTGAGGTTTTTAGAAGCAAGGCTGGAAGAAGTCGGAAAACATTTTCTGGAAACTTCTCTTTCCTGCTCTCAGAATTTCCCGTCCTCAAGAAGGGCACAAGGTGCTGCAAAATCAGTGACTAGGAGAAATTCTCCAGGAAACACAAGGACCATTTTAACAAACTCTTTGCTCTCTTAATGCATGAATCGGAAATAATTAGAATAAAATATACGCTTATTTATGTCGGGTTATAAACTCCGGGACCAGACTGGAAACATATGGGCAGGGATTCGGGCCAAGTGTTGCTAGATCTTCTGATTTTTCAAGAGAAAATAGAAATCGGGAGTTTTACGTGAAAACTCCCAGTTTTTAAGTATCGGCAATGGATTTTAACAATTATTTTAATGATGTGGGGACCAAACAGCATTTCTGTGAGCGGGCGATGGTCCACGGCCACCTGCCAGAGATGCTGGCCTTCCATACTCAGAGCCGCATCACCTCGACCGTGCTGGCGTCTCACGGTCAAGGATGGCCTCATTCCACTTAAAGGTCTTTCTGCCCTTCGAACTTTGGTTGGAAAATGGGGGTTCTTGCTAGAGCTGAGCGCCAAGGATCTTAGAGCACAGCACCGAAGGTCCACATTCCTGAGTCAGCTTATGTCTGAAGAGTGCATCGCCCCCACGCTGGGTGCCGAGAGGACAGCGATGGTAAGGGCCATGCTCTTTCCTCGATTTAGCCCAATTTCTGAAATAGCTGATAGGCTCACTATTGCTTTACAATGTATATATTCACTGAGCTAAAAAAAAAAAAAAAAAAAAAAAAAGACAGGATCTCTGCATGCAATGAATTCACAGTGGGCCTATGGGTGGTTGTGAGATAAACAGGACACCTTGAGAATTTGGTCCGTGTTGGAGGTGGATTTATAAAACTTCAATAAATCTAAGAGTACATAGTTTTGCTTTGGAGGGATGGTAATCTCAGTAGACTTCCCATTCTAGGTGACCCGAGATGAGTCTCCAGAAGCAATTTCTTTTTTTTTTTTAAATTGAGGTGCAATTGACGTCTAACATTATACTGGTTTCAGATATAAAGCATAATGATATGATATTTGTCTATGTTGCTAAATGATCACCACATTAAGTCTAGTTGACATTCATGGGTCTTCAAAGGCAATGAAATGGTTGCTTTGCAAGGTAAAACCGGGCAACTGTGAGCCTGGAAAGTCGGAACTTGTTGAGCAAAAGTCTTTGCTCAAGTATTATAGATAAAGTCTAGTTAGGGAAAAGAAATGGACATTTGAGGAAATGAGATGGTAAGGTAATCAGATAAGTTGGAATAGACCAGATAAGATAAGATACCAGGCTGAGCGTGGCAGAGAAAATACACAAAAGAGAGATAAGTTGATGTGCCCGAATCAGGGTCATGGGCCCCCATGCTGGTGTTCTTGGCTTTGACTGATCTTGCTGAAAATCTTCGTCTTCTCCTTAGGACAAGACCTGTGCTCATCACCAGTGAGGCTCCAACGATGCCAGGGAAAGGGACATCTTTGATCTCTTTGCCCCTATCAAGTACCCACTGATCCTCTCCCAGAGCCCAGAATGTTGCCCTGTGGCTGGACTGGGGACGAGGTTCGGGATGGCATCTATATTCAGACCAGCAGGAGTAAGAAATGTGGGTCACATCTGCCAAGCCCGCCAAGAAGGGGACAGTGACAGGCACCCTTTTCCTTATGATCCATCTGGCCAAAATACTCAGAGCTCCAAGGTTGGCTATCTTGAAATTCTCGACGATTTTGGTTCTTGGCGGAGGACAATGCTTTGGTCTCACTTCACGCATTTCCACTGTGTTTTCTGTCTCCTGACGCTCACAGGTCACGTTCGCTGGTTTACCAGTGTCCGCAAAGACGCCCTACTCTTTTTGAAGCTATATTTCAAGTTTTACTGTTAATTCTTTTTTCAAACGTCACCTCCGTGAGGTCCATTTTGACAACGCTATTTAAAATTGTAACTACAGCTGCATCATTTCTTATCTTCCTAATACTTTATTTCCCCTAGAATATACACTCTAAGAGGGCAATTATTTTTATTGCTTTATTTCCTGCTGCATCCCAGTACCTACAACAGTGTCTGGCATGTAGTAGTCTGTCAATAATTATTTGCTGCAAGAATTAAATGTGATATTTGTTGAGCCCCTATTACGTGCCTGAGGGCTGGTACCCTCATGGAACTTAACGATCTACATGCTATTTGTTGTTTTGTTTGCTTTTTTTGGTTTGTTTGTTTTTTAGAGAGAAAGAGAGAAAGGGAGAGAGTGGCGGAGAGGGGCAGAGGGGTTGAGAGAGAGAGAGAGAGAGAGAGAGAGAGAGAGAGAGAGAGAATCTCAAGCAAGCTCCATGCTTAGTGCAGAGCTTAGCGCAGAGCCTGATGTAGGGCTTGATCCCATGACCCTTGGATCATGACCTGAGCCAAAATCAAGAATTCGATGCTCTGGATGCTCAACCGACTGAGCCACCCATGTGCCCCTCTCCCTGCTATTTGAAGGTCAGACATACTCCAGGGCAATCATCGCATCTTATCTGTCTCTATGTCCCCGGATATGGAGTCACGTTCATGGAAGAGGCTCGATAACTCCTGTCAAGTGAATGGGTCTGCTCGACACGATCCCCTACACTCCATCGACCTGGGCTTCTTAACTTGCTTAACTTCTCTGAACCTTGGTTTCCTCACCTGTGAGAGGAATTCAACAGTAGGGTCTCTGTCATCGCATTGCTGTGAGGATCAAGGCTAATGCGTTCTAACACAGTCGGCACAGTCTTTGAAAATACTTTCTGAAAAACCCTCTGCTTGAACTTTTACCTGATTACAGGGCCTCTCTTGCAGTGCGTCTGCAGCATAAAATGCTTGCATACCCATCTATCTGAGTGATAGTTCCTGTGCGGGATGAGTTTATGACAGAGGGGTGAGGGGTACGAGAGAAAGGTGGGGGCCAGGCAGGCAAGTGGTCCGATCTGAACTCTGCTACGGGTTAGCTATGCAGACAGAAGTGGGTTCCTTCATTTCCCTGATCTCTGCTCCCTCTGATCAACGGGCATGGAAATACCAACAGCACAGATGGGGAGGGCACACGACAGGATGCCATTTGGACAGAGTCTGAAACACATTTGGTGCCTCATACCTATTAATGCACATCTCATGGCTTTTAAAATTTCTTTGCTGAAGGATGAGATGTCCATTGAAACCGGCGGCCCTCCCCCTGCTTCCCTTTGGGAATCTGAACCTTTCACTCTGTGCCCTGTTTTTTTTTTTTGTTTTTTTTTTTTTTTTTTTTTTTTTTTTTTTTTTTTTTTTTTTTTTTTGTTTTTTTTTTGCATTTCATGCAGTCCTGTTGCAAAGGGAAAGCTGGATGGAAATATCTCGTTGCCTCTTGTGGGTGATTGGTTTACACCCAAATCACAAAATCTGATTATAAGTTTGTAAATGTCTTTGCTTGCAGAGAGAGACCCGTATTATTAATGGCCATAAAATTAAATTGCCCAGTGCATTTCGATTCCAAAAGAAAAACTGACCCATGTTCACTAGTCAGCCTGCATAACGTAGATGTATAAACAAAAATGGGGGGGGGGGGAGAACACCCACCATGTTATTTATTCAGCTCCCAAACAGTTTCCACACACCATATGGCAGGATTTTTTTTTTCTTTCCCAAGCCTTTTTCACAGATGTAATTATAATTCTTTTCACCTTCCCCAGAGAGATCATCTTGAGCATTGTAAAGATTGTGTGAAACTTGAGACCTTACAGGGAACTTTATTATTGGGGCACTCAGTCTCTCTGCTCCGTCGCCAAGTCTGGCCGTTGGCCTGTGGATGGTCGCTGCACAGAGCATCGGGCCTGAGGTTCTCCCCGGGGACTATTAATGGCGGGTGAAGGTCAAATGTTATCACGATCGTTGTCTCCCGTACATCAGCATCTCTCTAGCAGGGGTGCAGCTCCCCTGGACCAGTGGGCTATGCCATCAGCCGAAATCTGCCCCAGCCCTCTCTTTCTCTGGCTTCTCTGTCATCATCAGGGTGACCTCTGATCCCATCACAATGCAGAACGTGCAATGGTTCTGCCCCGCATTCTGAGCGAGAGGGATCTTTGCATTTACCTCATGTTTATGTGTGGAACCAAGCAAACGGACTGGAAGTGGGAGAGGCGTCTTCTAAATGCCTGTTAGTTTTCATTTTCCAGGTGCATAGGGCTGTTGATAAGGGCTGATTCAGGTCAACTCAGAAAATGCGTGCGGGTATAGCCAGGCATCCCCGAGGCTGCCCATTTATGTGTGCCAGGCTGGGTACTAAGCGGTTTGTGCGTGCCGTCTCATTTATGTGTGTGGTTGTCCTGTGAGCTGAGCATTCTCGTACATTTTACGGAGGTGGAAACTGAGGCTCCCAGGACTTGTGTGCCAGAGGCAAGGTCACGTGCCGTTTTCTCTAACCACAGTGTTCGAACAATAGCAGCCACAGGGACCCCCCCCCCCTCCCGCCGCCACATCTCTGGAAAAAAAAAAGGTCATCTTTTGTGACCCCCTTTTGGAATGAAGAACGAGGACGCTGAACGCACAAGGAACTTACACGTCCTTTCCCACAACTAGCAAATGTGTTCTCACCCAGTCCTTACTCAGTTCACTGTGCAAAACACAGTGTGTCACACACCCTCTGAGTTTTGAAACATGAAACCCTAACCTCCATTTATATCCTTGTTTCTAGGGGGTGATGTGTTCCAAACGCCAAACATCTGAGTTACAAAGGAACTTTTGGCAACGTAACCTGTTTGTGTGTTGGAGACTGTCTGTGTCTTCCATATTGATAGGGTGCGTCTGGCAAGAACAAAAATCGTCTTGTGATTTACCAGATGGCGATTCTGTTCTCCAGCTGGATTGGGAATCCCAGAGGACCCATATCTTCCTGCGGGATTTCAGCAGGACCACCTCTGTGCGGGCGGATTCACCACCAGACACAGGTCTTCTTAGACCCCCCCCCCCCCCCCCCCCCGCCACACCGGGGCCACGTGGTTCCAGCAGAAGGAGGAGGAATCAGCCCAGGTCTAGAAAGGCCCACACTTGGCGCACTCCTCAGGAATTGCGCAAAGGGACATTCTCCACCTTAGAACACTCCCAGCCGTGTGCACCTGCAAAGTTTCAGATTTACAAACACTGGTGCTAAAAAAGGTAGAGAAAACTAGTTCTGTAGAAATCACCCAGAGAAGAGCTAAGCTACGCTCAGTGGTTTTACAGCAGGGTTTTTCAATTGTTTGTTTGTTTTTTTTAATTTTGTTTGAATGTTTATTTTGGAGATAGAGAGAGACAGAGCCCAAGTGGGGGGAGGGGCAGAGAGCGAGGGAGACACGGAATCTGAAACAGGCTCCAGGCTCTGAGCTGTCAGCCCAGAGCCCGATGCAGGGCTCAAACCTAGGAACTGCAGGATCATGACCTGAGCCGAAGTCGGACGCTTAACCAACTGAGCCACCCAGGCGCCCCTCAATTGCTTTTGACCACAGCTTCCGGAAAGATCTACTATGTGACTCAGTGCACATATGTAAGTGGGAGATGCATCTATGCGTATAATTGAAATATATATTACACTAAAATGTGTGTGTGTGTGTGGTGTATAACTGAAATAAAAGTTTCACAAAACAACACTCACCCGTATTATGTGAGGTTCACGCTCATTTTTCTAATCCAGTCCGTTCCATTTCTGTCCTTTCCACTAAAAAAGTGGAGTCACGCTCCTCTAGATCATTTCTCCAGCCTGCAGTTTGGGAATACTGTTTTAGTGCGGGTCCCATTTACAGCTCTGGGATACTAGATCTTGCCTCTCTGGCCTCAGCTTCTTCATCTGTAAAATGGGTAGAAGACCACTCCTTTTCTTACATGGCTATGAGAAGTAAACCAGGTAATGCTTGCCTGCAAATGCTCAGAAAGGGATACCTTTGCTAATAATAAAAAATTACAATGAATTACTGTGCAATCCAGATGGTCCACTGTGAAGATGGGGAAATGAGAGGAGAGAAAAGGAAGCCCACCGGAGGTCAGTCCGGGAGCACGACGCAAACTTTTCGACACAGGCTATTGCCCTAGGCCAACAGAACGGTCTTACTTGTAGAAATGGCACCAGCTCCTCGGAACCACCAGCCTGACTTCAGACGCCTTCCCCGGCCTTGCTGGCACCTGGTACCCAGCCTGGGAGGCTCCCTGCTGAGGGTCTCCAAAATGCCGGTGCCCCAGGGAGACCACATGAATTTTCCACCTGCAGAGCGTGTGGAGTGCGGCCACTAGTAAAAGGCTCCGTCGGCCGGGGAATGGGGCCACGGGGATGTTCAAATGGGAGAGAAAGGCCTCCCAGGGGACCTCACTAACTACTTCTAAGCCCTCCCAGAGACACTGGCCCTGGGAAGACGAGACAACAGAGTACGATTCGGTTCTGAGCCTGGTCTGTAAGAACCCCAGGGGCGCAAGCTCAGGGTTTTGGGGGGAAGCTGGTAGCAGTGAGTCAGGAAGGGTTTCAGCATCTTTGCCTGGGTGTAGGCTGGCCAACGAGGCCAGTTTTCCGGCCCCATCCTTCCTGTGGTTTTTCCAGGGCTTTCCCCTCCGTGCCTCTGCTCAGGCAGCTCCTCCCACCTGGAACCCCATTGCTTCTTTTGCTACATATTTATTTATGTATTTATGTATTTAAACATTTATTTATTTTGAGAGAAGAGAGAGAGAGCGCGCGTGTGCAAGCACGTGAGCGGGGGAGGGGCAGAGAGAATGGAAGAGAGAGAGAACCCCAAGCAGGCTCAGCACTGTCAGCACAGGGCCTGACGCCAGGCTCGAACCCACGAATCGTGGGATCGTGACCTGAGCTGAAGCCAAGAGTCAGACGCTCCACTGACCCAGCCACCCAGGCGCCCACGTTTTGCTACATATTTAGATACTTCCCATCCTGATGTTACCCTGGGGTGCCTACCCCGCTCCCAGCTAGAAGATGCTTCCTGCTGGCTGGCAATCTTTGGGGGGTCATTTGCCACTCCTTAGCTGTGCCATAGATAAGTATATGCGGTTGCTGCCTCGTGCTCATATGTAAGCTCCTTAAGAGGGAGAATCTCCATCTGAGTTACTTTGTGTCTTTTTTGGCACCTAACAAAGTATTTTGTTTGTACCTTTAAGGCACTGAAACAGGTGTTGTTGGGTGAATGAATGAGGGAAAAAAACAGATGAGCATGTGGTGGCCTGTGGTAAGACTGCTTGGTATCCCCTCAATACACAACTGGGTTTGCATTTAGAAGCGTGTGTGTGTGCGTGTGTGCGCGCGTTTCCCAAACTAAATTGTAAGCCGGAGGTTCTCACCCTTGGGTACTCATGAGCCTCCCCTAGGGAGTTTATATAAAACGCCGAGCCCCCACGGCCAGAAGTTCTGTTCACACTGGTCTGGGCTGGGACCAAGGAATGCATATATTTACCACTCTCTCTCGGTGATTCTAATGTGCCGCGATGGTTCAGAGGCACTGCTGTTGGCGTTTTGATTAATGGGAAGATGGTCTATGAAAGAGCTGGGTAGAGTAGCTGGTCCGCGGTAGTGCCCTGTAAATACATACAAACACTTCCTCTCCTCCTTCCTCTTGAGAGTTGGGACTTTATGTTACGCCTCTTGCCATCGTGCGGGGGAACCAAGCTCAAGGGGTAAGTTAAAGACAGGGCAGCAGGTGCTTCGGCGGGGAGTGAGATCAGGGTCCAGGGAGCCAGCCCAGAAGATGAGGGCCACGTGCTCACAGAACTTGGGTGACACCACCGTGGACTGTAGCATTCAGGGGAAAGTTTGTACATAAGGTGAGATTTGAGTTGGGCCTCAGTGAATGGGCGGAGGTTGGCAAACTTATGAAAAGCAAGCGGAAGGGCATTCTAGAAAAGGAACACAGTGGGGCGCCTGGGTGGCTTGGTCGGTTAAGCGTCCGACTTCAGCTCAGGTCATGATCTCACAGTCCGTGAGTTCGAGCCCCGCGTCAGGCTCTGTGCTGACAGCTCAGAGCCTGGAGCCTGCCTCGGATTCTGTGTCTCCCTCTCTCTCTGCCCCTCCCCTGTTCATGCTCTGTCTCTCTCTGTCTCAAAAATAAATAAATGTTAAAAAAAAAAAAAAAAAGAAAAGAAACACGGAATTCTTAAAGACAGGAAGAGAGGGGAAGAGTATGGTGTGCCAGGCACGGTGCTGAGAACTTCACATGAATGACCTTATTTCAGACTCATAGGATCGATTACTATCCCCACTTTACATAGGACGGGGTAAGGTTCGGGGGGAGCAAGAAATTGGCTCAAGGACGAAGAGCTAGTAAGTGATGGCATTGAGATTTAAATGGCGGTTTATTGGAGCTATTACATGTTGAAAAATGGGAGAGGGCGTCATGGTGTGTGGACAAGTCTGTCTGAGTGGGTGAGTTTGGAGAGGGAAGAAGAGGTAGCTAGATTAAACAGGCATGTTTGGGTATGGAGGTTCCTCAAAAAATTAAAAATAGAACTACCTTGTGACCCAGTGATTGCACTGCTAGGTATTCATCCAAAGGATACATAAGTGCTGATTCAGAGGGGTACATGGACCCCAATGTTCATAGCAGCAATATCGACAATAGCCAAAGTATGGAAATAGCCCAAACGTCCACTGACTGACAAATGGATAAAGAAGATGTGGTCTATATATACAACGGAATATTACTCGTCAATGACATCTTGCCATTTGCAGCAATGTGGAAGCAACTAGCATGTATTATGCTAAGCGAAATAAGTCCGTTAGAGAAAGACAAATATCGTATGACTTCACTCATATGTGGAGCTTAAGAAACAAAACAGATGAACCCAGGAGAAGGGAAGGAAAAAGAAGATAAAAAGAGAGACAGACAAACCATAAGAGACTCTTAAATACAGAGAACAAACTGAGGGTTGCTGGTGGGGTGTTGGGTGGGGGGAAGGGCTAAATGGGCGAGGGGCATTAAGGGGGACACTTGTTCGGATGAACACTGGGCGTCATATGTAATTGAGGAAGCACCAAATTCTACTCCTGAAATCATTATTGCACTACATGTTAACTCACTTGGATTTTTTTAAGAAGTCATGTTTGGGCTGGACTGTGGATGCCCGTGTACCTCCAGACGTTGAACTTCACCTTGGGGGCCACCACAGCGAGTTATAGGTTTTTGAGTGACATGGTGAATGTGTCTTAAACTATAGACTATAGTGACATTTGAGTGACATTTAAGAATGTGTCTTAAACTATAGACTTGGCTATAACTATAGCCAAGAGTTATCAGAGTTGACGGGAGCCCTGGGTAAGTTATTTAATCCACAACTGGCCAAATGAGGACATTGATTTCACCTTTCCTAAATTATTCTTGCCGGGGCTCAAACCCAACACCTCAAACCTTTCTTGGGAAAGAAATTTGTAAGCATCAGCACCAACAAGATTAGCAGTCTCGTTGCAGTGTTTTACTGTGGGGGTATTCAACGAGAGTGTTTTTACTGAACACCTACTATGCGCCAGACCCGGGGCTGTGAGGAAGATTGAAAGAAAATTCTCTCCCTTCTCCTTTTCCTCCTGTTGGCGAGCCCTCGGAGACCACGATGGAATGGACTCATCAAATGCCTCCCATTACCTCCCAGCCATCTTTTCGCTGAGCTGAAAATGCACAGAATTACCTTAACATCCCCAGCTGGGTCTTATTTTCCAAGCTGCTTTCATCCCTTGTCTTGCTTTCCTTTGAACTACACCCAATTTATCACTTTTTTCTTTTCTTTCTGGAAACATGATGCTCAAAATTGAACACAGCCATCCAATTAAGTCTTAACCACAGCCAACTAGGTGGCTGGTTTGTTTAACATGGTGAAATCTTATTAATAGGTAGATGGGGAGGGGGCTGTGAATGTACCTGGGCCATTTGGATTTTTCTTTTTTCTTTCTTTTCTTTTTTTTCTTTTTGGAAACAGCGCATGCAGAAGTGGGCAGCAGAAACTAACACGCCATCAGCCGCCTTAGGAATATTCTTACTTAATTTCCTCGGCCTGTTTTATTTGGGAGGGTTTTGCATTCGCTTATTTTATTACCTTGACATTTTTATACCCCCGGTAACAATTTTTTTTTTTTTCTTATAAGTTAAGCTTTTACTTAGGTACAGCGTAAAGCTGTTCTCGAGATGAAAGCTGTTATCTGATTCAGGGCTTAATGTTGAAAAGTTCTCAAGCTGGTGGATCTGAAGACATTTCCTGCATAATTGTGTACTTAGAATTCAGTGGCAGCGTAAAAGAGAGAGAGCTTCATGTTCTGTCTGGAATTACGAAAAAAGACAATTTATTTTTAAGTGAACTGGGAGGGAAGGGGGAAAAAGGCTGTGACGGAAGATGTTTAGCTGAGTTACTGAAATACCATCTGGAGGCTTGGCTGGAAAGGAAGAGAAACCCTAGAAGGAACAAGATGTGGAACAGTTCTGCCAAGGAAGGGCCAACATCCCTGGGGAGATGAAGCCTCAAGCTGTGATGCGATTTGTACGGAGTCGAGGCAGGGGAGCTCATTTGCCCTTGGATAGGGAAGACAAAACTGATTTCAGGTTTTTAGAATGGTGGCCTAGTACACAGAGCGTAACGTTTACCGTTTGTAAGTACACACAGCTCAGTGGCATCCAGGATATCCGGAGCGTTCCGCAACCACCGTATCCGCCACCCTTTTCTCCAAGGAAGCACTGCATCCATGAGATAACTCCTCCTCCTCCTCCTTCTCCCTCGTCCCTGGTAACCACCATTCTCCAGTTAGTTATTTTTAAAGAGTTGGCTTTTAAAAAGTAGAAGGACGGGGCGCCCGGGGGGCTCAGTCGGCTGGGCGTCAGACTCTTGGGTTTCGGCTCAGGTCATGATCTCTCAGTTCGTGAGTTCGAGCCCTGCGTTGGGCTCTCTGTTGACAGTGAAGAGCCTCCTTGGGATTCTCTCTCTCTCTCTGCCCCTCCTGTCTCTCTCTCAACATAAATACACTTAAAAAAAACCCTAGAAGGTGGAGAAGGGTCTCTCTGTCAGGCCTCAACTCTCGACACCAATTTTATGAAACATTGTCAAACTGTAGCATTTCCTCCAGCCCTGTCTTCTACGGCGGCTGCTGTGCTCTAGCCCTGTCCGTCTGTCAGTCTGTCAGCCAGACTGTGATCTCGGTGAGAGCAGGAAGCCTCAAGGGCACCCCTCTGGGGCTCAGGACCGGACGATGGCAGCTGACTCCTCTTCCCGACTACTCTCTGCGGGGCACCATGGGCAATCCGTTATGTCTCTCATCTCCGGGATCCTCTGAGCAATCTTGCAGAGGGGGTGATGCTAAACCCGTCTTAGAGATGAAGAAGAGGACCGTCTGACAATTCAAGTCATTTCCTCGAGGGCAAGTGGTGGAACCAGGTTTCAATAAAGTCATCTCTTTACCACTTTCCAGAACTTTTTCTTCCCAAAGGGGGTGCTCATCAGCGTCTTCGATGGGATGCCACTGGGTAGCAGAAATCCACTTCCTCACCGAGGCGGTGTTTTCCGGACCACTAGTTTTACAGCACGGTGCCGGGCATTTCTTAAAACAAAAAACAAAAAACCACAAAAAAACAAAACAACAAAAAAACAACAAAAAAAGGTGCAGGACGGAGCCACACTGCTCCCGTTTTGTCTAATAAGTTTGGAAATACCGCGTTCAACACAGTTGAGACAGAAACGTCCTTGCAAAACGTCTCAGAGGCTGGATGCTTCCTTGAGTCTGCAAACTTACCTTTCCTCTCTTTATTAACAATGTGTCTATCCAGGCCTCCATAGGAAAACCCTAGCAAATGCCAGGGGCCATACTCAAAATGTTTAATGACTGTTCCAGCCTGGACATTGGCCGATCAGGCTGCAGAGCAGCCCCATCAGAAAAAATAGGAGCCCAAGCAGGCTGACTGTCCCCGGGGAAAGGAGGAAGCCCAGCTCCTGAAAGCGTTTCTCGGGGCAGTCCAGGATGCTCGGACTGGGGTGAACTTTTGTCCGTCTGATGTAACCCCTGGCCTAACCTGTAAGTAAATAGCGGTTGGCACACCTCAAGACCGTTGGTGGCAGCAGTCTGGGCTCTGTTACATTTTGAGCAGAGGCGACATCTCATTACAAGGAACACTGGCCAGGCGCCAGAGGGTCTGGGCTCTGCCTGGGATGCTTGGTGAGCAGCGTGCAGCCCTCGATGTTTCTAGAGGAGGGGTGGGCTAGGTTATCAAAATTCTCCTCTCCCGGTAACATCTCACAACCCCATCTTCTGGGCAGCCCTTAGGTTCGCTGATTCCCAGTTTTGCTAAGTAGCTGCGTTTTGTCCTCACCGCCCCGCTCGAGTAAAGACAATATATGTTTCTTCCCTACCTGTCGGGTGATGTTGCTACAAAGATAAAGGCCCTTGCCTTTTGAATTCCACGTCTGTTGGAGTCTCTTCCACGCTTGATGCACAGCCAGGAGTGGAGTGGGGGAATGTATCTTTAATATTTATCAAAGCTCTGTAATCTTCCAGCTTTGATCCTGTTAAATATTCTAAACTCCTTTTTTATTTAAGCATGTTTGACTGGTCTAATCATGGGCTGATGTGCTTCCCCGGCTCCCTGTGTATCTGTGGCGGGGAGTGTGGAGAGGCTTATGGGAGATGCTGAACGCCTGCGTCAGTTCCATTTCTACTTGGCCCAACTGGAAGCAATTTAACCCAGAAAACCCACCACTGTGATGGATGCTCAGGAAATGATCACAAAGGAGTCAGAGCCATTTATTGGAAGGTATTCGTCATCATGTTATTTATAAGGGGCCAAGATTAGAGGCATACTTCCTGTATCACACAAAGCGCGTGTTTCAGTACGTTATATTGGGGTGATAATTTTAGGGGCGCCTGGGTGGCTCAGTCAGTTGAACGTCCGACTTCAGCTCAGGTCATGATCTCACTGTCTGTGACTTTGAGCCCCGCGTCTGGCTCTGGCTGATGGCTTGGAGCCTGGAGTCTGCTTCGGATTCTGTGTGTCTTTCTCTCTCTGCTTATGCCCTGCTCGCACTCTGTCTCTGTCTCTGTCTTTGTCTCTCTGTCTCTCAAAAATTAATAAACATGAAAAAAAAAGAATGACGATTTTATGCAGTTATTGAAATTTTCGTCCCGAATATGGCATAGAATTTTCAGGAAACTCTGTGGTTAGATGGCCACAAGGACATCAATTCCACAATGCCTACACAAAAGTTTGAAGGGGAAATGTGGACAAATAAGC
Source organism: Panthera uncia (assembly GCF_023721935.1). Taxonomy (NCBI): domain Eukaryota; kingdom Metazoa; phylum Chordata; class Mammalia; order Carnivora; family Felidae; genus Panthera; species Panthera uncia. The sequence continues at coordinate 76,982,329 of NC_064807.1, read as the reverse complement.
ATGTTATGATGGGTAATGGGATTATGAGATTATGGATGACATTTTTTTTCCTGTCATTTTCTGTTATTTTAGTTGCAACATTGTTTATTCAGTATATAAGGCATGGGAAATCATATGCTATACATAGTAAAACCAGTATTGACTTTAGAACTGGCCAAATCTATATTCAAATCCAGATTTTTGTTACTTCTTTATGTAGGATTTCGGGGGAATCTCTTACCCTTACGGACCTTGGTGTGTGGAAAGCGAGTTCTTTTTTTTCTCCCTAAAATGTAAATTAAGTCAGATCAACACAGCTGATGTTTATTGTAAAAATATCTAGTATTATAATAAGCCACAGAGTTTGCCCTTTGCCCATTCCTGATGGTCCAGATTTATAAAGCTATCCTATTCTAGAAATAGTAGGGACCACTAAGGCATCATAGATCAGCTCTACCCCATCCTCGCTCTGTGACCTTGGCCAAGGGGCCCCTCTGACCTTTAGTTTTCTCATCTGTTGGGGTTTGACCTGGTGAATAAGCAAGAATCCTGTTTTTCTTGCCTGGGTTCAGAACCAACTGAGAGAGAGGCACCTCAGTCAGAAAGATTGAGATCAGAATGTTCCTTGTATTCCTTTAAAGCTGTTTGGAGAAGGTGACGGGGATGCGTTAGCAGCCGCAGGTGTTCTAATCCAGATCCCCACCCCCCAGCCACAGGACACCTGCCTCCGTGGGGGGGGAGGGGGGCGGCTCCCCGCGGCTCCTAGGAAGGGACAGCAGAATGCAGCCTCCCTGTAGGCAGCAGAAACCAAGAGACTTGCGGATCTATTTCCATCTTCCAAATATGTGCTTGAAAATTCAATGGGGTTGTGCATGGGGTTTTTGGCTCAGTAACTGGCATATAGTTAGTGCCCCTCCACGAGCTCCCCCAGGTAAAAGACCCTCTTGGATGTCTGTGGAAGGCAGAAGACAGCTAATGCAGCACGGGGTCAAGAATGTGGCTTCTGAAACCAGATAGGTGGAGATACGCGAGCCCTGGCTTTTCCACCTCCCGGTTGCATGATGAGCCTCGGCTGTTTACTTAAGCTCTCTGTGCGTCTCAGTCTCTCCCTCTGTAAAATGGGCACGAGGCAGCAACTTCTCTCCTGGCCCTTATGAGGATTAAACGAACTACGGGTTGCACAGCACTTAGAGCAGTCCCTGACACATGGTAAAAATGTTTGCTAAATCTAAGTAAGTAATGAGGACCTACACATACACTATAGGGCCTCCCTGTTCCATGGGATCCGTGGATTTAAGGGCATAACGATGACCTCCTTTGCCATCAGCATTAATAGTGTAGTAGAGGGATTTCTCCCTCTGAAATCTTTTCTGCATTTCTCATCCAAACCCCCTTCCTTTTACTTTTTGGTTAGGGAGAAAAAAAAAAAAATACCCTGCACTTGGCAATGGGAACGATTCTGCATTAAACTGCCTTCCGTGGTGTGTGCAGAGATGTAGACGCTGGGACCACAGCCTTCTTCCTCCCTCCTACCACCACCCTAAATTTCTTGGTTACATTCCCAGTAAGATGAGGATTATTTATAATTTGGCCCTAACTGCAGCCCAGCAGGAGAACATGTTAATGAGTTCATTAATTAATTAGCTTGCATTTGCATAGCGCTCTAGCATTTGCAAAGCTCTTTCAGATTCATTATTTCATTTTATGATCACAGTACCCCAGTGAGGAACAAGGCAGGGGTTATCTAGATTTTCAGACAAGGAGACTGGCGCTCAGTGAGGTTACCTGGTCGGCCCCAGTCAACTAGTTCAATGGCGAAGCTTGGGATCATTTATTTAAGGCAGGGATTATGCAGCCTTACAGACCCTCATTTAAATCTGAGTTCCAATCCATGCTACCTGTGTGATCCTAATCAAGTTACTCCGCCTCCGTGGTCTTTCGTTTCCTCGGCTGCAAAACGAAGTTAGAAAATAGTATCAACTTCATTAGGACTCATATGAGTATTAACCAAGGTAATACACAGAAAGCACGCACTGTAACTGCTTGGTCAGTGGGTAAGGCCATTATGATAAAAAAAGTGACAATAAGCTTCCACTGCGTATAACAAGGTATGGGTTATCGGAAGCATCGCGTGAAAAGTGTTATCGGGAGAAAGGAGCAGGAGTAAATCGGATACACTTCATGCAGTGGAGAATGAAGAAAGCCTCCTCTGAAGCACGGGGGTTGAATCTTGACCGGGGACTAGAAGTTTTTCCAAGCAGAGACACCTGAAGGAAGATTCCAGGGAGCAAAACTGAGTGATCCAAATCGCAGTGGGGTGAATGCGTTTGCTGTCTTTAGGGAAAGGGTAGCAACCTGGCTCGGTGTTGCTACCTCGCGGTGTGGTTGATGATGAGTGTGTAGATACGCGTGTATCACACAATACCTAAGGGCTGTGGTGATTGCTGGGGTGTAAACCTAGGGAAAGCATAACACACGTCGTGCTGAACAGAACAATTGGGAGCTGGGCACAGAGGTGGCATAAAGTCCCTAGGGGTCGAAGTGTTCCTGGAAGTGTGGGTGCAGTGACGGCACAGGGTATCCCTAGTGGTCGGGCGTGTGGGCGTGTGGGCGCGGGGACAGGTAGACTCTAGTGACCAGAAGAGCCGGAATGGCAAGGATTAAATTACGAAGGTCTTGGAATCCATGCAGTGGGTTTGTGTTTTTGCAGAACATCATACGAATGATGCTTATCTATTTTTCTTCAAGAAGATGAAATGATTTTATCCGATCCATGTTTCAGAAAGATTACACTGATTGTAAGAGCCTGGGATGGATTGAAGACGGATCTTTCTATCACAGGAGCAATAGCCAGGCTTACCCGGGAACGTCTTTTAAAGAAAAACATGTGCGGGGCGCCTGGGTGGCTCAGTTGGTTAAGCGGCCGACTTCGGCTCAGGTCACGATCTCACAGTCTGTGAGTTCGAGCCCCGCGTCGGGCTCTGGGCTGACAGCTCAGAGCCTGGAGCCTGTTTCAGATTCTGTGTCTCCTTCTCTCTGTGACCCTCCCCCGTTCATGCTCTGTCTCTCTCTGTCTCAAAAATCAATAAATGTTAAAAAAAAATTAAAAAAAAAATAATAAAGAAAAACATGTGCTTTTTTTTTTTCCACTTCTAAATTTTACTCTGTATTTTCCAAAGATCTGTTTGATTTCTGAGCCTGCAGGGTAAGGTTTGCGAGCGCAGACTTGAAAACACACAGTGTCTTTCTATCACTGAGAGGCTTAAATTCATAAATTCATGGAAATTAGGCTAGCACGGGGCCTCTGAGACCTCTAATTCCAAATTTTCGTGGAACGACTTGTGTGACAATAGCCTTCACACCTTCCCACCCGGCTGACTCTGCACACACGTGAATTGGAGGTTCCGGCATATCTGATGGAGGAATCCGGCCACTCGGGGGCAAATCACACTTACGGATCACCGGCCGTTAGATGCGTAAAGGGCATCAGAGCCTGACCATGCCAACATCTCCTGTATCGTAGAGTAGTACCTGGCCAAGTAGGTTTGGAACGCTACATACTAAACCCCCGACCCTGTCCCACTCCCAGTGCGCTCACACGCACACACACACACGCACACCCTTTTACATTTTGGCCCGCCACGATTCACAATGGAACATTAAAGTCTCTGTAGAAGAAACCACAAAACCGGAACTCAGCGTTTCCCAAATGTAACTGACCATAGAAACATCTTTTTTTTTTTTTTTTTAGCAGAATACCTTTTACATCCCACTTTGGGACATTCTGATCAATCCAGTCTTCTGGTAATCAGGGTAGGCTCAGTGAGTTTGCAGGAGCTCCAAAACTAGTTACTGCTAGAGCTCTGGATATTCTTTTCGTAACACTATGCCAAGTTCTGAGTCTTCTGGCCCAGGTCTCCATTGTAAAAATATATTTGGGGGCCTATTGGGACACACAAGAGCACAGCTATCTATCAGTTACGACTGTACGTGTCGCTGGAGAGTTTTCTCCCTCTAAGTAACTGATCTGCACCGGGACTGTCTTGTAAAACGACTTGAAGAGCGATGGTTTTATTTCTGTCGCATCTGTTTCTTGCCATTTGTAGTTTCTGCTTTGTCCAAACAAATTATTCTTTCAGAGGCTGAACTACTCATCTGAATTTCGGGAGCGGGGGGGAAAGGAGTAATATGTTGTTTAATTGTATTTTGATAAAACCCACAGGAGGAGCTCAAAAAATATTTTATCTTTTATGAAAACAAAAGCATAACGGGAAAGTCAGCATCTTCTCTAATTCCTAGCACACTGCAGTGGGCACAACCTGAGCACCAATGGGTTGGGAGAGACAGGCTTGAAGCTGTCTAGTCCCTTTGCTTCTTGGGCATAAAGGAAGACATTCCCCAACCTGTGAAGTTAATTTAGGATCGTGTGACTTGGTTCTTGCCAACCGGATGTGGGATTGAAGTGACTGTATTCAAATTCCATTCTTGGTTCTAAAATCTCCTGTGCAATTTTCCTTTCTCTCTCTTCCTTTTCTTGCTGACCACGACATTGCTTGTTTTGAAGATGGGGGCACTCTCGAATGGAAATTTCTGAGTCCCTGCTGGAGGAGACCACCAAGGGAGCTACACACCCTGTATGTCCTATGGTTGAACAAAGCAACAGTGTTTCCTCGCTGTCTGAAACCACAGATATTCCAGGCTCTATCACTCACTACAGCCTAGCTTAGCCTCTTCTGGCTAACACAAACAGCATCCCATTGACTTTAATATTCCATAATGTATTTGAGTATTGCCTATTAGAAGCAAGTATTTATTCCTTGAACTAGAAGCACTTGTATAGCATCTGAGAAAAAGTCTTAAATCTCTTTTCTCCTTTGAGCCTCCCAGCACACCTTGGGGAAACACGGCCAGGCGTTCATCGTGCCCCATTTACAGGTGCAGCAGGTGTGGTTTCAAGATTGTCCAGAATAACTCAGGAGCTCAGTGTCTCGTCTGAAATCCAAACTCAGGCTTTGTGTCTCTAACTCCAGTGCTCCCTCACCATGCTGCTGCAAACTGATATGAAGTCAGTAGGATGGCAAAACCAGCCCCAGACATCCAAAATGGTTCCTTTCAAATCATCTGTATTCTTGAAGCCAGGAAGAATTTAATTAGCAAAACTCTAGAGCCAGTGGCCTTTCCAAGCTAAGGGAAACACAATTTTTCTAGCTATTTCCTTCTATTATTTCACCTTCCCTGCTAGTTACACATTATTGTCCTATATCGTTAGAGGTTACTCTAGGGATTATAATAAGTGTTTTTTGCCTTATTTAAAGACTAATGCAAATTTGTACTTCTGCATTTCCTCAAAATGCAAGGACCTTAGAATACTTCATTCCCTTTACTCGTTTCATCCTTTCATGCCATTTCATTGTGCATTCTCATTTTACAAATATTAAGCATAAACAAGAATCATTATTATCATTGTTAGTTATTTTTTTATTTTTTAAATATTTTTTTATTTTTGAGGGGGAGAGAGAGAGAGAGAGAGAGAATGTGAGTGGGGGAGGAACAGAGAGAGAGGGAGACACAGAATCCGAAGCAGGCTCCAGGCTCCGAGCTGTCAGCACAGAACCTGATGTGGGGCTTGAACTCACGAACTGTGAGATCATGCCCTGAGCCAAAGCCGGACACTCAACCAACTGAGCCACTCAGACGCCCCTAATTGTTACTGTTTTATACAATCAATATTTATGTAGACTTGACTCATCTCTCCTTGCATCTGATTTAGTTGATATACTTCTTTTTTTTTTTTTTTTTTTTTAGCTGAAACATATTCTTCAGTATTTCCTGTAGTGAAGGTCCACTGTTGATGAATTGCTTATATTTTGTTTGTCTGCAGTCCTCCATTTGCCTTCATCTTTCTCATTGGATACAGACTTTCAGGTGGATAGTTATTCTCTTTCAGTCTTTGAAGCCATTCCATTTTCTACTGGTCTCAATCACTTCTGTTCAGAGGGCAGCTATAATTCTTATTGCCGCTCCTTTGAAGATACTATGCATTTCCCCTTTCTGGTTGCTTTTGTGTTTTTCCACTTTCCTTGGGATTTCTGGTCTCTATGTGGTTTTCTTTGTGTTCATACCGATGGAGTTTGTAGTGCTTCTAGAATCTCGGGCCTCATTCATCCATCGGTTTGGGAAAGTGTTTGGTCATTATTCAAACATTATTTCTGTCTATTCTGTCTTCCACTTCCAGCACTCCAACCATATATACTTGGTGAGACTTTCTCGGGATATCTCACTGCATCTTACTCTCTTTCCTATACCTTCTTTTGTTTTGTCTTTTTGTGCCTTACACGAGATATTTTCTTTTGCCGTATCTTCCAGTGTATTAATCCTCTCTTGTGTTCTTTCTAATCTTCTGTTTTCCCACGTACTGCATACTAATTTCAGCAATTGCATTTTTCCATTCTAGAATTTCCATTCGATTCCTTTTTATGGCTTCTTGCCCTCTGCAGAAATTATTCATCTTGGCATCATATGTCTTCAACATATTGATCCTCTGGAGAGGATCTACATTTGCTTCTGACAGACTAAGAACAGATTTTTAAAATCAAAGCAGAGACTGAGCACCTAAAGCTGGGTTTAGCCTTTTAAAGAGCGTCTTGTCTGTTTTGGTTTTTTTATAGACATTATTTTTAGAGCAGTTTTAGGTTCGTGGCAAAATTGAGGGGAAGGTGCAGACATTTGCCATGCCCCTCCCACTTCTGGCTCACGTGCATAGCTTTCCCCCCTTATCAGGACTCCCACCAGAGTGCTATGTTTGCTGCAACTGATGACCCTATAGTGACACATAATCACTCCCCAGAGATCACAGTCTACATTAGGGTTCACTCTTGTTGTACATTTTGTAGGTTTGGACAAAGATATTATGGTATGTATCCACCATTATAATTTTATAGAGAGTAATTTCATTGCCTTGAAGGTCTTTAGTTCTTGCTTATTCTTACTCTTGGGATAGTGTCTTTTCAAAAGTCCCAGGAGAAAGCTCCTTCTTGGCAGGCCCTGACCTCCAATGTTAGTTATTCCAACCTAATAAGATTACTCTGTTCAGCTTCTTGGCCTCCAGACAAGCACTTCATGATCAGCCTCTGAGCCGCTCAGATACTCGCTTAAAATCGTCAAATGTCGGGACATCTGGGCGGCTCAGTCAGTTGAGCACCCGACGCTTGATTTTGGCTCAGGTCATGATCGCAGGGTTGTGGGATCAAGCCCCGCTTTAGGCTTCATGCTGAACACAGAGTCTGCTTAAGATTCTCTCTTTCTCTCCCTGTGCCCTCCCCCACTTGCACTCTCTCAAAATAAAATAAAATAAAATAAAATAAAATAAAATAAAACAATATAGAATATAGAATCATCAAACGTCTCTAGGAGGAAAGCAGCACCAAACATTAGGCTCGACCTTCTGGACTTTCTTCTCTGAAGTTAGCCTTTCAGGTATTGGTGGTTCTCAGATGTCTTCCAAATGACTGTTGTTTTTGTAATTGATCAAACTGGTATACTTTTTAAGTTGTTCTTCATAGGATTGTTGATCTGAAACAAAAGCAAAATTCCCTTCTGCTAATTCTAAGTTACTTTCTGGTGAATCTTTAGGTTTCTTTCATTTTTTTTTTTTTTTTTTTTTTTTCAGAGACTCAAGTTGCATTTAAATGTAAATATGTATCTTCACACAGGATCACAGGATCGGGCAGTTATGGCCCCAGGATAGAATCTCTGAGGATCAGTGTCATTAAGAAAATGTATCTGGCCCTTAAGACTGTAAGAATATAATGTGAACCTAAAAATGGGTTCAGATAAAAAAAATTAAAAATGTTTCAGATCTGGAAACGTAGAATGAACTTGGGGATAGGAGAGATTCAGAAGCTCAGTTTTGTTTTTATTTTTTTTAATGTTTTTATTTATTTTTGAGAGAGAGAGAGAGAGCATGAGCATGATGGGGGGGGGTGCAGAGAGAGACACATAGAATCTGAAGCAGGCTCCTGGCTCTGAGCTGTCAGCACAGAGCCTGACGCAGGGCTGGAACTCACCAACCGTGAGATCAGGACCTGAGCCAAAGTCGGATGCTTAATCAACTGAGCCACCCGGGTGCCCCTAGAAGCTCAGTTTTGGACTCAGTATTTTTCTCGCCCCATCTGGCAGGCGTCCTTTCATCCTCCACTTAGAGACCACCCCCTCTTCCATCGAGGGAAGTCAGAGCTGCTTTTTCACCTGGTAATGGAGATGGGAAACATTCATTAAGATGTATGTCATGTTGGAATTTGAAGGGTTGGGAATGGACTAAAGGGAAGGTTAGCCTTGCTTTGATTGGTGCTTCTCGGATAGAAATTAAAGAGTATCAAATGAGCCATTTTAGTGCATATAAATGGTACCACTTTCATAACAGTAGCAAATGCTAAGGAAATAAAGCCTGGTCTACAGGATCTCTGAGAAAATCAACTTTAGCTGCCTTTTCCACAACTTCTCTCCAAGGCTAGCACAGTTCCTGACACATCGTAGGTGCTCATCAAGTAGTTTTTTGCAAGAAACAATACTTGAAACTTAGAGGCCTGTATTTTTTTCCTTTATTAAAGCCGTAACTAGGAACTCTATACATCGTCAGTTCAACCCGCTTATTTTACAAATGAGGACACTATAGTTCATGTTCTCCGGGTCATTGCTGAAAGCGGATGATAAGTTAGCAAGCAACAGAACCTCAAAAAAATTCCTTGGGATGTAGGCTTTGTTACACAGTTACAAACGGAAGCAGAGCATTCCCCATTTTTTTTTTCTTTTTGCAGTGGGTTTGAGTATGTTGGCTAAAGTGATACAGTACAGGCAAACCCTGCATTTTCCTGTTGGATGGTTGCCTCCTCCTGTTTTGATAAAATTGTCTATCTCTACCTTTTAAGGAAGAATCATCTGCGACCAGTGTTTGGCTACTGTCATTTAAGTGCATGGAAATTTGGGCTTAAAAGAGAACACTGTATTTGAGTCAAGCGTCAAGTCTAATTTTTGAAATGGAAACCCCCTACTTCTGGCTGAGGTAATTATCAAAATGTGGATCTGAACAAAGTAATTTGGTTTCAGCCAGAGCCCTTTATGTTTGGAACAGGAAGTGGCTTGGGACCGAATGTTTCTTTTTCTTTATGACATTCTCTAAGGAGAAAAAAAACTAAAACCCCTCATTTTTAATTTGTATCAAATGATACTTTGCTGACATGTTATCTGCTGGAATCAATGCAGCACCCCGGCTAATTTGGAGTGGAGTTGTTTTGCAACAATTTAGGACAGAGCTTGAGAATTAGCTATTCAGCAAGCCTACATTAAAATTAATTTGATAAAGTATACATTAACATCCTTGACACTTCTCTGAGCATAGATTTTAATAGATCAGTGCATGGGGGGCTCAGCCAATAAAATAAAAACCTCCTCTCTGAGATGGCTAGAGAAATTCACCATCTCACCCTCCCACACTGCGGGACTAAACCCTTCAGCTATCAGCACAGTACATCAAATTTAAGAGTCTTTAAATATTAAATATCAGTGTGCACCATGGAATGTAATAAACCCACTTTTCAAATAATGTTTCATTCCCCGACATCAAAATGTGTGAGGAGTTTTCTTTTAAATATACTGTGGAAGTTAATTAAGTTCACTCAAGTTTATTGCACGGATTCACTAAGCCTACATTGGGATATTTACGACCCACCCGGAATGCAACTCAGTGAAACTTTTGATATGTTGATAAGTGATAAGGATGTCATTTGAGGTTTATTTTTTAATAATAATTTAATTGTCATTGTAAAATGCCTCATAGTTAGGACAGATTAAATTGCCACCAAAACCATTACTAAAATTCATAACCTCTATAAATGTAAAGTGTTTGCCGCTGTGTCGTAAATAACAGCACTTGTTCCAGGAAAATGAGGTGCCTGAAATAAATTAAGAAAACCCAAACATATAAATGCATTAGATTGCAGCAGTTTCTGGCTGCTGGAAATGTAGCTGAGCGAGAAGGTGGATTCTTTTACTGAGCAAAAGTTACTTATGATCTCGATAAGCCTTGGGTACTGGAGGGTTTCTAAAGTGTTTTTGTTTCTGTTTGTTTTTGTTTTTGTTTTGTTTTGTTTTGTTTTGTTTTGTTTTGTGTTTTTTAACCTCATTGGCACCTTTGGGACGGTGCTGCCTCTCCTCACTGAAGGGAAGCAGGAGAATCTGGGAACGTGCGAAGAAATTGTATCACGGGCAAGGTGACCTTGTCCAATTTGCCTGGACTTGAGTTTCACGTTTCTCGTCCGCAAAATGGGATCATGTTTTCCAATGGTCCTGAGGGCGGAGAGCCAAACTGGGTTTCCTCATGGGGTTCCTGTTCTATCGTTCACTATACTTAGGTGAACGGTCAGCTCCCTTGGGAAGCATTTTCTGGTTTCTCAGGTAGGAGTGGACCTTCTCTGCCTGCCATTCGTCTAACGCCATTTATCATGTGGCTGTTACTATATGCTCGGAGACTGGTTTTGTTCATCAGGGAAGGAGCCATTCAAGGTCAGTGTCTGGGCTGTTCATCTTTGTATCTCCTGTGCCCAGAATACGATGAGACATATCGCAGATGCCTACTAGATCTTAATGGGATAAATGCATCAATCTATCATTTGGTATTTTTGACACAGGGTGTTTTCATTGGCTTACGGGGAGCACACAGGTTATATGAAAGAAACTTTCGAGTGTTTTAACTTCGCCTTTTTGGTATTTGGCAATTTGGTGTCTGGGGCGACTTTGGCTTGGTGTGGAATGGCTTGCTTTTAGGAAGAGCTGGGCTAGAAGATGGAAGAAAAAGACTGGCTGTTTTTATCCATCGAACTAGCATCTGTCTTAAACATATTGAACTGATAAACAAGGCAGCTGCCATGGAACTCACACAGAGAAGTAAACATGGAGGCCATATGTAATTCATTGTCTGTGTTAATGAGAAACGTTTAAAAAAAAATTATGAAAGACGCAGGATGGGTTTCTGATCACTGTAGGCATGGGTCAATAGATACACTTGGTACTCACCCTGGCTAAGAGGCCTAGCCTGGGCTGATTTCTGTCCTTGGAAGAACTTTAGGGTTTTACACAGTGGGAAGGAGAACCAACAGTGGGTTGAGAGCTAAAAGATTTGGATTCCGGTCCCGACTCAGCCACTTCCTGTCTCCCTGGCTCCAAGTAAATCCCACTTTCGGTCTTGGCGTCAGTTTCCTCACATCTGATGAGCCATACGTTTCCCTCCGTCCCATGTAGACCATGCCTAACATCTGGATGGCCGGATGGCTCCGGGGTTGGAGGTGTTCTCGGGTCAGAGGCGTGAGGGGCTGCCATCCCAGTTCTGGGAACATGGACTGTGAGGCCATCACCGTTGGAAGGTGGGGATGACCCAGCATTTCTACTTCCTCATAGCTCAGTTCTCACTGTCCTTTTGAAGTCAGAGCCAAACAAGTGGATGGTTATAATCTTCCAAGACACTCAGGATAAAAGGGGACTGAGAGAGAATGAGGAGCTTTAACTTCCTGGCCCTTCCAGCCAATTAGAGCACACACCTTCCAAGTCGGTGTCCCCACTGCGTTTAACAACCCAGCAGGAGACAGCCTTGAGGAGAGTTCACGATTCTTCCCTCCGACATGAACTGAAACCAAAGATGCCTTATTAGTGGGTTGAAAACCTGGGGACTGTAACCAAGAAAAAATAACAAAGCGGTAAAAGTTCTTTCCTGTTTAATAGATTTTTGTGTTAGTATTGTGAATTAATGTAAGTGTCACTTTAAAAGAGAATACAGAATAAAACCCTAATAAAGTTGGATAGCACCGCAGGGGTGGTGAGTAAATTGAGAGAATATCTGATTAGATTTCAAAATGCCGCTTTTTGATTCGTGGGACTGCTCTCTTCTCCCCGTTTGTCAGCTGTTTTGGTTCAGAGTGAGTTTCTTGGGCTGAAAGGGGCTTTATCTCACTTCTAAGTCCACGTTCACTGGCAGATCGCAGGATATGGTTTAGCATTTGTGCACGTTCTGTTTTGGCAAGTGTTTTGAATTCCTCGTCATTTCCATTGAGAAAGTCAAGTGGAAGGTTTGGCCAAAAATGACCCACAGAGAACCGGAAACCTAGGGGGTTTTCTTTTGGCTTTTATCCCACCAAAAACTGAAAGCTGATCCATTTCCTGGCATGTGTCTATGAGTGCTTGGTGGAGACTGGCCCTCACCCACCTACCTGATAAGGCATATCTCCACGAGGCCGTGTCACAAACGCTGATTGAATTAGTTTCTGTGTGAGGCGCCCGGGTGGCTCCGTTGGTTGCGGTCCCGCTTGGGATTTCAGTGCGTGTGCCCTGTTGTCTCTCTCTTTGTCTCTCTCTCTCTCTCTCTCTCTCTCACACACACACACACACACACACACACTAATAAATAAACAAACATTTAAACAAACAAGCATTAGTTTCTGTTTCTGTCAGCATTAGGTTTAGAAACATCCTTTACTGGGAACTTTCCGATAGCAGAGAGATTCGCAGACATCTCCCGTTGGGGACGTTGCTAATCCCACCCTTACTTACATCTCATTGGCGTCTCCCAACAACCAGAAGCTTTGATAAGGAAACTTCTTCATAATTACTGGAAACTATGCTTGGTAGGGGAGCCAGAATACTGGAAGTCTAGTTCTGACTTATCCAATCACTTGGGGAAGTCCCTTCTTTGCTCTGATCCCCATTTCTCTTATCTGGAAGAGTGGATTCAACCAGATACAACATGTCCCACCCAACACCGGCCCCACGAGCTACTTCATGATAAGAGGGCTCTGTGGCCAAGTATGTTTGGAAGACGACGTGACTCATTCCTACCTCGAAGAGATGCACGGCATACCTCAGTATGTTAAAGGCTATGAAAAGGTCTGAAATAAGGAAATCTGTTGGACTTCAAGATATTGCCACCAAAATGATCATGATTTAAGGACTCTGCTTCTGAGAAAAGCCCACTGACATCCTTTAGGTGGGCAGATATCAGACAAGATGATCTCAAAGAATTCTTCCAACTACTGTTTGTTGTTTGTGACTATTTCCCTTTGACAGATGAGAAACTTGGAGACTTAGAACAGATAGCCAAATTAGGATGACATACAAGTGGTTGGTTAAGCCCCCGTTTTAGAATCGTAATATGAGTTCCTTTCTTTGACAGCTTTCATCCTAGAAACAATAGGGATTCACATGGCCTGCCTTGGTCCACGTGGCCACATTTATCGTTAAGTCTGTATTCCATTGTCTAAGGGATTCCTCCTGGAACCTTCTTCGGGACGGCCATCCTGGAAATAGGGGAAGATTAAGGCAAAAAATGGCAGCTAGGATTAGGACAGGAGGCAGCCCTTGTGTGTCCAGAGCAGGCGTCTCTGACTCCCCCAGGTCGAGTTAGGTAGACTTTTGTCCACATATCTCTGTCATGACTCTTCTGCATTTTCTTTATAAATTATATGTTTGAAATGTATACGTTCTTTAGAAATCCCTTTAGAATTCAATGCTCCTAGCACAGTTGGTCTCAGCATCACTCTGAGACTGGATGAGTGAGGGAGTGATGCATGCATGAATGAATGAATGAAATACTGATTGAAGCCCTGTCCCTGGTTCGTGGGACAGGACTGAAGGAACTTTGCCAGTGAATCTGAGCCTAAACTGGCTTCTTTTACCTCAATTGTCCACCTCTGGATTTTTTCAGTTATGTTTTCAACTTCACCCAGAGCCATATTTTACCTTGGAGATCTTTTCCATTAAACACAACACATGGATCCTAAGGGCAGACAAGGTCTTTCTTGGCTGCGTCTCCTCTTTTCTAAAGAAGGCTTTGTTTTTGTTTTTCGGTCATTGAAGCCATCCCCCAGATATTTCTGGCCGGGGCGACACCGTGTCAGAAAACACCGCTAGGTACCAGAGATCGGCGGAGTAAATAGAGGAAGCAGAAGGTGCTAGAATTCAAACTCAGTCTTGGAGGTCAGGGGAGGATTTATGGAAGACAGCTAAACCGGGATCCGAAGGATACACAGGAGTTAGCAAGAAAGAGCAGAGGTAAGTGGAAGTGTTGTAGACAGAAGGGAGGGCAAGTGAAGAAGTCTGCAGGTGACAACAGACAAGCTATTTTTGGGGGATGGGAACGTGTTCTGTTCGGCTGGAGCAGAGCTCGTAAGCGAGGTGGGGACGAGGTGGCTGAAGCTATAAGCCCAAGCAGAGAGCAGAAAAACGCATGCTGTGCCTGAGCATATTTGGAGGTAACAGGGACCCTGGAGAGTTCCAAGCAGGTATACGAGGAAAACAGACCGGCGCTTTAGAAGGTTGGCCCGATCTGCAGTCTGGCTGGGGAGGGGAGAATAGGTGGTGGCAAGACAAAACTCAAGGAGCCTAATTAGGAGCTTGCTACAGCCAGTGAAGAAGGGATTGTGTCATGGGTTGGGCTGGATGGGGAGGCGGGGCGGGGGGGTGGGGAACTGGGGGAATAAGAGACGGTTCGGCTTTGCAGTGTTTTCGGAAGCCGAATCAATCTGATGATTAATTAAATGTGAGGGATGAGCGAGAGAGATGAATTAAGCATGAGTCCCAGTTTTGTGGCCTGACAACCGGGTGGGAATTGATAGATACCACTCATTGATAATGGAAAAACAAGACAAGGCGGAGGTTTTTACTGTTAGGGATTTCATGAGCCGGGATCCAAGTCATCTATTTTCTTCCCCTTCAAAAACCATTGTCAGGGACTGTTACCGCTTACTTGTTTAATGCACTTACCAGTCAGTATACCATAGCCCCATATATGAAAAAGAATTTAGATTTCATAGGTACAAAAGAACCCATTTATACAACCGTGTATCCACCTACACATGGGTTGGTGGAACCCGCCCAATTCAAGCAAAGAGTTAGCAGTATTTTGAAACAACTAATGGTTCGTCAAGTTTTATAAGTGAGGCCACTCGCACCTTTGGGCAGTAATGTAAGCAAAAGAATAAAAATACTTTAGAAAGTCCTGGTGAGCTATTTGGGTTTTATGCATTTTTGATGAGTTGGAAAAGCAGCGAAATAGCTTCTGCTTCAATATGTTACCTCATAACTAAAGAAGTGGTTTCAGGGAGGGACTTCTTTACCCAAGTGGGACGGGGTTATCTGAAATGTATCTCTTTTAGAGTGTGACCAGAAGATTGAAGATGCTTAGGGTGGGTGAAACAAGGCATTATTGCAGGAATCTGGAATGTTTTCTCCTGGAAAAGGGAGGGTAGCAGAAAGTGCTCGTGAACATACATATGGCTCGCTGTAGATGACAAAGTGGAGACACATGAGTCGTAGAGTTGGACGTGGATGGACTTTTGCCTCAGACATCCGATAATTGTGTGACCTTGGCAGGTCCTTCAGCTACCCTGAGGCCAGTTTCTTCATCTATAAAATGGAGATAATAATTACCTCCACTGCAAAACTGAATTGGATAATAAAGAGAAGGTGACCACTTGTCAACTCCTACAATTTTACACTTTTACTTCCCTAATCTAATTCCTACCACCCATCTTCTCTTTCTGACCTCATTGCAAGCATCCTTATGACATCTTATATCTATGATCCAATCCTACCCTGACTGAACCCTTGGCCTCTTGTCTTGTTCTCTCCAATCACCAACTATGATGCTCATGGAATGACTTTTCTAAATTCCAAATATAATCCTGTTTTCCATTAGTTAAAAATCCTCTAAAAGCTTTCCTTTAGCTATATAATAAAGTCCAAACTCCTTAGTATATATTCCAGGTCCCTAAATTATCTGGCTCCTCAACTCGGCACTCAAACCACCAACTTGGGCTTCCGCCATATTAAATTATTTGGGATTCCCCAAATTTGACGAGTATTTTTCAGACCACTATGCTTCTGCTCAAGGTTCACCCTTTCCCTGGCATCTCCTTATCCCTCCCCATTCCATACCCACACTAACATCAAAATCTACTGTGATAGAGAAAATAGGACAATTCACCACCTCCTATCCTTCATTTGGAGATCCAGAGGAAGATTCCATGGTGACAGAAGATGCTGGAGTCATTCAATGGAAGAAGCTTGGGTACCTGAATGGTTCCATGGAGCCCAGACCCTGGCTAGCTGTCAATTAACCAGAAGAGGAATAAGCAGTAAACCTTGATTATATTAAGCCAATGATATCTGAACGTTATTTGTATAACTTTGAGCTTGCCTTAAATAATGATACCTACTCAGATTTCAAGACCTCTTTCAAGGTCACTGGGCATAAATCCCTGATCTAACACTTTCCCTTTCTAAGGCCAGTCACTGACCCCTGTACATGTTGCTTTGATATTTGTCAATCGGGGAATACGATCGCCCTTTAGTTTATGGTGCTGACTGGGGATTAAATACGGTAGCCATGCAAAATATCTGGACCAGAGTGAATACAGAAAAAGTGCCAGCTTTCATTATTATCTCCAATATCATCCCAACCCCGAGACTCTGTAAGTGATGATTTTCAAAACTCAGAGCCCACGATACTGAGACGTGGCCTTATGTCTTTTCCCCCACAGTTCTGACGAAATGGTTTTTTAGGGCACGGACCGTACAAAATCCATGGAATGTTAGTGGAAACAAAAGATCACCTGGAATGCCTTTCGTAAGATCGGTCCGATGAAAGGCCATTCCATCGAATGGCCATCCTGGAGGAGAGAAACTGAAGCAGCAGCTACGAGGGGGAGTGAGACACTGAAGATGAGGCATCATGAGACCGAGTTTTATTGTTCTTCTTAGCCGGCTCCAAACTTGGTCGCTGAAATAACACAGACCACTAACCATCTGCTCCCTAAAAGCCATGACTCATGCATTTCACGCTCTTCAAATCTGGCGCTTAAAAAATCATCAAGTGTGCACGGTTGTTCCTACCGATTTTGTCTGTTGCACTTCCGGTTGTTGTAGAGTCTTTCAATACCTGTCGGGATGTTTTGCTACCTGGCCAACCGAGGTTAGAATTAACTCAGTTTCTGTGGTGCCATGGAAAGAGCACAGCCCTTGGTAAAACACGCTTGCTTCAAATCTTGGATCCGTCCTTTATTATCTATTCGAAACTGGACCATTTACCCTACCTCACTGAGCCTCCGTTTCACCACTTACAAGATGGGGGTAATGATACCTATCTCGCTGTATTTTTGTAATAATTGGAGACAATACAAGATAACTCTCATGATAGGCACTCAATAAGCAATAGTGTGATATATATCCGTAGATGTTGATGGATATATTATTCTCTTCTCCCATTTAGATTCTATAGATAGCTAAATATCATAAGGCTTATGCGCTAAACAATCAGGCAAAGTTTTATTCGCAACATCTTCAAAATATTTCAGAACAACATTCTGTGTATTGAGTGCTTCACTGTGAATCCTGGCATATACTCCCCTTTACATAGTTCTATTTATTTACTCGCCAAAGAAAGCAGGTTGAGTTGGGCTATGAATGAGCTAGGACTTGGGGTTATCTATGAGAAGTAGAGACCCCCAAAGTAGTGGGGATTAGATTAGATTGTTAGAGCAGTCCAGTAGATTATTAGATTAGATTAGTAGATTAGATTAGATTATTCTCTTTCATATGAAAGAAGTTTGAGGATAGATGGTTTTCATGACTGTGATAACGGCTCAAAGGTGTTATCAAGAATATAGGTTTCCATTTTTCTTCCTCACCATCCTAGGGTATTAATTCCATTTTCAGTCAACTCCATGGTTATATATGGCGTCTAGGCCTTCAACCATTACATTCATAATGTGAGTTGTAAAAACTCAAAAGGCAGAAAGGCTGAAAGGGCACGCTCCAAGATGAGTCAGCTCATTTCAAGCAGCCTTTCTGGAACTTCCGCATAACGCTCACTTATACTCATTGGCCAGAGCTTGCTCGAATGGCTACCACTAGCTGTAAAAGGGTCTAAAAATTATAGGCTTTCATTTCTGGGTGTTAGTGTTCCACACTAAAAAGTTAGGTTTCTATTACTAAAAAGAAATGTGAGAAGGCATGTGGGGGGAAGGTAGCGAGTATCTACTGGATACTTCCAGTATCTACTGGAAGGATAATCCACCAGTCCTGAGAGGGTTTAACCCAGGGACCAACTTTAGCTGATGCATACAGGCTCCTCAGAGCAGAGGGTTGAGTGGGATGCTAACGCCATAAAGCAAGACCCTGGGAAAAGAGGACCATCATTGGTTGGGTGCCCCTCTGGGGGCAGACTGGGGACGGGTGACAGCAGTCACACTATGGCTTTGCTATCCCAAGCTTACCCCAGAGGAGCGAAGGGATATCAGGCTGAATGCCTTGGGGAGAGCAGGTGTTTGCACACAATAATGATGGCAGAGACTTGTGATACGCTTCCCAAATCATTTTCTTATTGGACCCCCCTCCCCTCTGCCAGAGAAGATGGAATGGGCAGAGATTATTCTCGTCTGCATTTGGCAGTGGAGAAAATAAGCTCAGCTGGATGGAGCCAATGCGTAAGGTCACACAGCCCCCAAGAGGCAGACCTACGTTCAGCCTCCTGACTGCACGTTCTTATATTGGACTTGACAAGCACTCAGAAGCAGTGTGACTTTGGGGTCAGACAAATGTGGGCTCGAATCCATGTTCCGCCCCACAGGATCTTTTGGGTTTTACGTGTAGTGGTAACGACATTTGGGGGGAGGAGGGTCCACGGTTCCAGGAGTGTTCTGTGCAGAGACCCTTGTGAACACTACCGCAAATGGGATATAATACGTTTCAAACCACTCACATAACCCCCTCGTGGGAGGCCTTGGGAGGCTCCACTGGGAGGCTAGTGGGCTGCTTGCTCCCATGCCGCTACCGATAGGGTTCAATGTCAGTGAGGAGCAAACTCATTAGCGGTATGTGATAGGCATACCGGTTAGAAGGATTGGGGCTGCAAGTGACAGAGAGTGCAAATCAAGATGGCTTGGGGCCAAAGGATGCATCTTCTCTCACATAATGAGAAGCCCAAAGGTAGAGAGGCTTGCATGTGCTCCTGGACCACTTCTCTATGATGGTCTTGGCTGCATGTATTGGCTGCATTCTCTGAAGGTTAAGATGCTTTAGAGGTTCCAGGCATCACTTTCAGACATACCATATTCAGAGGCATAAAGGTACCATCTTCTGCTTTTTCTTTCTTTGGAATAGGATATTCTTGTCTAGAAGCCCCAGGGCAAAGCAGCCTACTCACATGTCTATTGGTTAGCTGATCATGGGCAAGGAGATTTGGTTTCCCTGATTGGCTCATGCTAGTTGGGATACAGCAACGAGAGTGGGATGTGGCCAACTTGCCATGAAGCATGTGGCTGTAGGGTGGGTTCTGGGTTTTTTTATTGTTTATTTTATTTATTAGAGAGAGAGAGAGCATGCAAGCTGGGAAGGGACACAGAATAGGGAGACAGAGAATCCCAAGCAGGTTCTGCACAGCCAGCCCCTAAGCAGGTCCCACACTGCCAGCGCAGAGCCCGACTGGAGGCTCCAATGCTCGAACCGTGAGATCGTGGTCTGAGCCGAAATCGAGAGTGTGGTACTTAACCAACTGAGCCACCCAGGTGCCCCTGGTGGGTTCCATGAAGATGTGGGGACTGGTGTTATGGGTAAACAATAGGCAATGAACAGGAAATCTACAGGTGGATTTCTGCTGACAGCTAAATTCCCCATGCCCTACACTGCTGCATCTGTCTGAATCAGCACGGGGTCAATTTCCAGCCTATTGGAGCCTTTCGGTCTTGTTACACTGTGTGTGTGTGTGTGTGTGTGTGTGTGTGTGTGTGAGAGAGAGAGAGAGAGAGAGGTAAAAAAAAAAAACAACTCCTGAGGATAATACACGGAACCTACTAACATCAGCTCTATGTGACCACCATATCTTGTTTTCTTATTATAAATAAAATTAAAATTCCACCTGAAAGTCATTAGTCACAAATCTCTGTATCTCTCTGTTCTGTAAGACAACTATTCCAGTAAGACAATTATTTCAAATCCAAGCAAGGTCAAAAAGAAGGCATTAGCTGATTTGGGATAAAATAATATAATGTATTCAAGTATTTTTTTTTCACTATGTAAGTTGCAGAATAAAGTCGCTGTATAATTAGTACATCAGTGACTCATCGAAGAGGTTGAATGTTGTTTTTCTTTCATTTTTTTATTAGGACTTTCCAATAGCTGGTGGGTAGGAGGCAAGCATTTCCAACAGGTTTTAAAGCAATATTTTATGGGATTTCATTTAGTGCGGACAAACGATGGACACATGCATCCTTTGCAGTATGCATGCATCATAAGCAGTATGATGTCTTAACAGAGCAACTAGACTGAGGATCAGTTCTAGGGCTGGAGGAGTTATCTTGAGTCACAACCCATTTAATCTAGTCTATTCTCTTGGTCACTTTTTTTTTTAATTTTAGAGAGAGATCGAGAGAGGACGAGAGGGGGAGGTGGGCCAAGGGAGACAGAGGGAGAGTCTCAGGCAGGCTCTACACTCCACGCAGAGCTCAATGAGGCACCAAATCCCATGACCTTAGGATCATGACCTGAGCTGAAGTCAAGAGTTGGACGTTGAACCGACTGAGCCGCCCAGGCGCCCCTCTCTTGGTCACTTTCAGAGTGTTCATCAACATGTGGGCTCCTTGAGAGCAGATGCTATGTCCTAGTGAGCTCGGCGTCCCCAAGCATTGCCTGCCATAGGATCTGGTCCATGCTAAGTGCTGAACTGAACTTAGAAATGTCACTCACGTCTCCTTGATAGTTCCGTTTCCATGTCTCTCTTATCCTTAGCTTATTGTGCATATATCAACATACATTAATTTTCCACACCTGCCCTTTTCCCTGAGTCTGCGTCAGGTGATATAGAGAGTCAAAGCAATGGAGAATCTTGTTATTTGACCTCAGAGGATAGGGGGCTATTTATCTTTATGTGGCTGGGTAACAAATAGGTTTTGCAAAGACCGACAATTACCCCCGCTTCTGCTGAGCGGGTAAAAGGGAAGAAGGAATTGAACGATCTTGCCCAAAGCCACCAGGGACACAGTGACGCTAGACCAGAATTTCAGTGAATAAAGAAGGACATTCTGTTACTGATGGTATGTGTTGTGGTCTGAGAGTCCCAGGAAAGTTCTCAGTTAAAGGATGCATCGTGCCTAGTGATGCCTGAAATTTTGCCGTCAGTGTTAGGTCCCTTGGCACTAGGTTTCGGATTTGGCATTATAGTTGCATGGTACTTTTTAGTTTACAAACTACTTTATACATCATCTCATGTGACGCTCCCAGCAGCAGGGAGGAATGGGTAGGGTGGGCCTCATTAACCCTCTCTTGGAGATTAGGACACTAAAATCACAGAGCTTCAGTAAATTGGAAAGCCAAGGGGCCTTGAGAGCTATGGATATGTTGACTTCAAATTAAACAATGCTCTGTTCACTGCCTCCCACACCCTGCGAACTTTTCCCTTCCCTATTTCCACTAGATGGAATTAATTCTTCCATGATCTGTGTTCTATCTACTACAACTGACAGATCTTGGCATTATAGCATTTGACTGGCTCTGCTTTATTTTTATAGAATCTTAATACTTTTAGGGATCTTTTTAAAAATTATTTCTTAACCTTTCTTCATTGTTGAGAGAAAAAGAAAGAGACAGAGCACAAGTGGGGGAGGGGCAGAGAGAGAGAGAGAGAGAGAGAGAGAGAGAGACACAGAATCCGAAGCAGGCTCTAGGCTCTGAGCTGTCAGCACAGAGCCTGTTGCGGGGCTCAAACCCACGAACCGTGAGATCACGACCTGAGCTGAAGTCGGAGGACGCTTAACCAACTGAGCCACCCAGGCGCCCCAATACTTTTAAGGATCTTCAAGTCAGGCCCAAATCGACACCCGCTGCTTGGATTCCAAGAGTACCATCCTTTACGAGGAGTCATCTGACTTCTAGGATCCTTCCATTGACCGGGATCTCACTGCCTCTTGAGGCAGCCTGCTTCCTTAAGAAGCGCTCTTATAAAGCTCTCCATTTTAGACAAGGGCTTTGCCTTCTCTGGGAGGATGTGAACTCTTTGCAGACCAGGCTGGGTGTCCTTATCATTCCTGCATCTTACCCACCTCCTCCTGTCATAGCAGAAGCTCCAGAAAAGTGTGTGGAATGAATAAATCAGGGGATGAATGGTTGGACGAGTTTCTAGTAAAAGCTCCAAACAGTTGTGTCTAGTATCTTTCAGAAGCTATTGACCTGCCACCCAAGGCGTTTTTAGCTGCTAATTTATTTTCCTCCGGTTGGGGTTTGGGAATCCTTAATGCAAATATTTTTGAAATACACAGCACAAGCCATCGGTCGGGCCTCTCGTAAACTGGATGCACATCTGAGCGCGAGGGGATGGGAGGTATGAAAGTCTAAAACAGACGCAGCAGCCAGCAGCAGGGAGATATAAACTGATAACCGGCTGCGGGGAGATCACAGTTAAGCCAGGAGGAAAACAAGGCTGTTGTTCCATACTGGCAAGGAGCAGGCAACGGCGATTTGTTGGAGGGGGCAGCACGTGGTGGGAAGGCAGAGGTGGGGCCCCCTCGTGGGTTAAACTCGTGCCGGCTGTCACCGACTGCACGTGCTTGAATCCTGGCTCTTCGCTTACCAGCTGCACGTCCCGGGGAAAACCACCCATCCCTCTGTCATCCAGTTTCCTACGCAGCAAATAGAGATTAAATGAGTTAGTGCCTGCAAGGCACCTCGGTCAGCACGTGGCATCTAAGTTACCTTTGGGACGGGATTGGTGGTCAGGCAGCCAGGGTTCTAGCCCCGGGTGTGCCTCTAACTAGCTGTGCGAGCGGGTCCCCTGAGTGCTTTTCTCGCGTCGTCAATAATATGGGGATGATAATGTACTGCACGGCATAGCGATGGCCGTTAAATGAGATGAATCCATTATCCTGTTCTAATTGTCAGCTGCTCTGAGATGCGGAGAAAGCGGGTGGTGGCATATTCCTCCTGCGTCTTGGAGATAGCCACAGCTCTTCCCAGGATATCTGGGAATTCCTGGAGTGTTTGCATCTGTGGTACCACCTGGGGCGCCGAGTTCCCGCATCCTTGAGAACTGGCTCCGGGCCGTCGTGTCGACCCCGATGGTTTTCTTCCGTTTTTCCAAAAGTCACAAATAGTTCTCTTTCCAGGTACTCGGGAGTTAGGGAGACACTGATACTGATTTGAAACGTGTGTGCATGTGTGTGTGTGTGTGTGTGTGTGTGTGTGTAAGGGGAAATCCACACCCACGGCTCCTAGCCTCCCCCATGCACACAGCCTTCCTCTGCTGTCTTTTCTTCACCTTACAACCCCCGGATTGGCAAGGAGCCCCCAAATTATTCCCTCTTCTAGAAAGAGTCATTGATCTCTTCTCAGATATGTTGGCACCAGCTGACGTTCGAGACTGGGACCCCGTCCCCATCCTAAGCATTTATTAAGGGATTTTTTTTTTTTCAGCGAAAGACACAGCCTCCCTCTCACAGTTCGTCAAGTTAACTGGTAAGTCTATAAAATCTGACTGGGTCTTCAACAAATGTTACTTCACCCAGATTCGTTTTCAATTTACTAACTGTCCCTCACTCCCGATCTCTTTCTTCTCGTGCGCTGATAGGCCGCCATGTCTCTGAATTCTCCTCCGTGAAGAATGGAGACACATCACCCGCGACACTGGTGACACTGTACAGTTCAGCCATCTCCCACAGGAAGCCAGGATAAAAGTCCCCCCAACTTGAGCCGAACCCTGACTCAGGCCCAGCTGACACAGATAACAAGAGGACTTGCTCCGAACTGAGGATCTAAAGAGGTCTGAGGAACAAAGGAGCCAATCAGGCAATAAATACATGAAGAGGAGTTCTCCAAGTGCAGAGGGAAAGAGGAAGCAAAAAACTAGTCCGAACATTTCTCTCCAGACTTCAACACCCCTCTTATCACGCTCTGGCAACCCCCCAAAGGCCAAGCTTCCCATCCATGCAGGGAAGAAAACTGACAACCTTTTCTTTCCTTTTCTTTTCTTTTTCTTTTCTTTTCTTTTCTTCTCTTTTTTCTCTTCTCTTCTCTTCTCTCTTCTCCTCTCCTCTTCTTCTCTTCCCTTCCCTTCCTTTTTCTTCCCTTCCTTTCTCTTCCCTTCCTTTCTCTTCCCTTCCCTTCCCTTCCCTTCCCTCCTCTCCTCTTCTTCTCTTCTCTTCTCTTCTCTTCTCTTCTCTTCTCTTCTCCTCTCCTCTCCTCTCCTCTCCTCTCCTCTCCTCTTCCCTTCCCTTCCCTTCCCTTCTCTCCTCTCCTTCTCTTCTCTTCTCTTCTCCTCTCCTCTCCTCTCCTCTCCTCTCCTCTCCCCTTCCCTTCCCTTCTCTCCTCTCCTTCTCTTCTCTTCTCTCCTCTTCTCTTCTCGGGCACAATGTAGTGATTCAGTAATTCCATACTCAGTGCTTCTCATGGTCAGTGGGCTCTTAATCCCCATCACTCCCCTTCGCATCTCCCCTCTGGGAACCCCCCCCCCCAACTCTCTATAGCTAAGAGTCCATTTTTTGGGCTATCTCTCTGTCCCCTCTCCCCACTTAGTTTGTTTTGTCTCTTAAATTCCACATATAGGGGCGCCTGGGTGGCTCAGTCAGTTGAGCGCCCGACTTCGACTCAGGTCATGATCTCACAGTTTGCTAGTTCGAGACCCGCGTCGGGCTCTGTGCCGACAGCTCGGAGCCTGGAGCCTGCCTCGGATTCTGTGTCTTCCCCTTTCCCTGCTCTTCCCTCACTCATGCTCTGTCTCTCTCTCCTTCAAAAATAAATAAACATTAAAAAAGTTTTTAAAAAATTGCACATTTAAATGAAATCACACGGTATTTGTCTTTCTCTGAGTGGCTTGTTTCACTTAGCATCATACTCTCTAGGTCCATCCACGTTGTCGCAAATGGCAGGGTTTTGTTCTTTTTTTATGGCTGAATTATATACCTCTCTCTCTATGTATCACATCTTCTTTATCCATTCCCCAGCTGATGGATACTCAGACTGCTTCCATATCTTGGCTATTGTGAATAATGAAGCAAGAAACCTAGGGTGTGTATATCCCTCCTAATTAGTGTTTTCAGATTCTTTGGGTAAATACCCAGTAGTGTGATTGCTGCTTATAAGGTAATTCCATTTTTACTTTTTTTGAGGAGCCTCCCCATACGGTTTTCCCCAGTGGCTGCCCCAGTTTGCGTTCCTACCAACAGTGCACGAGGGTTCCTTTTTCTGCGTAGCCTCGCCAGCAGTTATCGTTTTTTTGTGTTTTTGATTTTAGCCATTCTGACAGGTGTGAGATGACATCTTATTGTGGTTTTGATTTGCATTTCCCTGATGAGTGATGCGGAGCATCTTTTCATGTGTCCATTGGCCATCTGGATGTCTTCTTTGGAGAAAATGTCTGTTCATGTCATCTGCCCATTTTTAATTGGATTATATTTTTTGGTGTTGAGTTGTAGGAGTTCTTTATTCAAAGGGCTTTTTAAAACCCATAAAGCCTCATGAATGGAGGTCATTATTATACCATTTCCCTCTTCATCTCTGCAGAAGCCTCTGGGATGTCTTCCCAAATGAACTTAAGACTTGTCTCATTTTTATTGAGTGTTTATTTTCTGAATGGCAGGCTCTGCAAGATTCCATTTAACTCTGGCACCAATCTTAGGAGGAACACATTTTATCTTCATTGTGGGGCTGGGGCCTCTCAGGAAGTCAGTTGCAGGGAGAGGCCAGTGGTGTGCCTGAGGGCACACGGTGGCGATCTGACCCCAGCTCTCCCCGGATGGAAAGTGCCGGCCGCTAAAGCCATCTGTCTCTGATGCCCCACCGGCCTCTCTACCACTCACACTGGCTGGGCTGGGCTGGGCCCACCAGTGCTCAGGTTCCCTTGCCTGGACTTTCCACGTCGAGGGAAGAAACGGTTTCATCAGCTTTTTAACCGATTTGCATGAATCACTCCTGAACACAGGCTCTCCAGGTTCTGAATGTGGTTTATGAACTTGAGCTGCCTTCCTTCTCAGCAAACTCTGCAGCTCTCGCAGTTGGGGGAAGCACGGGGGAGCCTCC
Source organism: Panthera uncia (assembly GCF_023721935.1). Classification (NCBI taxonomy): domain Eukaryota; kingdom Metazoa; phylum Chordata; class Mammalia; order Carnivora; family Felidae; genus Panthera; species Panthera uncia. Next base: position 76,956,247 of record NC_064807.1, on the reverse strand, counting down.
GGTCTGAGTCCCTCCTTCCACCCTCCTGCTCCGCCTGGCTCCCTTCTTCCACTTGTGTTTCCACTTCTCTGGATCTATATTTTCCTCTTCCCGCTCGCATCCCCGTGTGCCTGTCCTTGATCTTGCAGCCGAAGCTCCTGGAGCCACGGGCTCTGAAGCCGAGGGACGTTCTGCCTGTTGGGGAACTGAGCTCTGCCTCACACACTGGCACACGGCTTGCACTCCCCTCGGGGAGCACGGGCGTGTGCCGCTCCGGCGCACCAGGGGCTGTGGACCCCAGGAGAGACCCAGGCACGCATTCTAATAGCAGGGGTGTTTTCGTGGAAAGAGCATCTTGCAGCTCATTCCACTTTTGTTTTAACCCAGGATTGGTTGACTGCCTAGTGTGTGCTTAGGTTACCCAGATTATTATTATTCTTATTTCGGGGGCATAAATACTGTGCGGCTCCCTCCATAGCAGAACTAATAAGGATACTGGGGGAAGGGCGAAGAGAGCAGGGATGAGGGGAACAGAGGTAAAGGAGATGGGTTTGGGAACACATTTTGGACGCCCGGGTCATGTGTGCAAGTCCCAGAGAGTGTGGATGGGGGAGTGGCCCTGGGAAGGTGCAGGGGTGTGAAGGGGGCTTCTGGAGAAGCGAGGTCCATCGGGGGTTATAAAATCCCACCTACTGGAAAGGGAGGTTGAGAGAATGGGAACGGAACACTTTGACGCGATTGTTTTGATGATAGGGGTTTGCAAATCTTTGGAGGCGGCCTGAAACAGAAACCTTCAAACCTTCAGCTTTTATTTCTACCGTAAAGTCACGTGTCTTTTTTGTTTTTTGTTTTTTTAAGTCTATTTATTTGTTTTGAGAAAGAAAGAGACAGTGGGAGGGGCAGAGAGAGAATCCCAAGCAGGCACCGTGCTGACAGTGCGGAGCCCGACTGACCCGGGGTTTGAACTCACAGACCCGGGAGATCGTGACCTGAGCGGAAACCAGGAGTCGGTCGCTTAGCTGACCGAGCCACCCTAGCGCCCCAGGCACGGTGTCTTCAGACGTCTCCACATCCTTGTGTCGTGCTTCATCCCTTGCTGGCAGCCGGAGCCTGCCAACCCCCCAGTTGATTATGCCAAAAACGTCCTGCTCCGGGAATAACACTTCCATGAGCAGAGAGTGCTTTTATAGCACGCCGAGATGAGTTCAGGTAAATAAAAATTTCCCACTGCTTTGCTCTACCTGAAGCAGCTGAATTCTTCTGTGTGTCTCAGCATCCTGGGAGGCTTGTGGGGAAGCGTCGACAAGGCAGCCGTGACAGCTCCTTGACTTGAAGTCTATTTTGTCTGATAGAAGCACAGCCGCCTCTGTTCCCTTTTGTTCCCATTTGCATGGAACGTCTTCTTCCACCCTTTTGCTTCCAGCTTATGTACATCCTGAAATCGAAACCAAGTCTCTTGCAAATAGCATTTAGTTGAATTTGTATTTTTCGTCTGTCCAGGTGCTCCGTATCTTTTGATTGGGGAGTTTCATCCGTTTACATTTAAAGTAATTATTGATAGGGAAGGGCTTCTTGTTTCCATTTTGTTAATTGTTTTCTGTCTGCCTTGGGGCTCCTCTGTCCCTTCCTCCCGTCTTGCTGTTTTCCTTTGTGTTCCATTGATTTTTTTTTTTTTTTTTTATTGATGCGCTTTGATTCTTGTCTCGTTTGAAGCTTTTGTGTATGTTCCACAGGTACATTCTTTGTGGTTACCATGGGGCTTACATAAAACATCTTACAGTTATAAAAGCCTATTTTAAGTTGATAGCAACTTAACTTTACAAGAGACAAAAAAGAGACATTGTATAATGATAAAAGGGTCAATTCACCGAGAAGATATAACAATTGTAACTATACATGCACCTACCATCAGAACACTTAACATACAAAGCACACATTGGCAGAACTGAAAGAAAAGATATATAGCAATACAATAAGGATAGGGGACCTCGACACTCCACTTTCAATAATGGACGGGACATCCAGACAGAAAATTAATAAGCAAACAGAAGACTTGAACAACGCTATAGACCAAGTAGACCTTAACAGACATATACAGAGTGTCCCACAACCGATTATACATTCTCACGTGCATCTGGAAAAAAGTAAGCCTAAAGTTAGCAGGAGGAAGGAAATAATAAAAACTAGAGCAGAAAGAAATGAATTAGAACACAGAAACACGGTAGAAAAAAAAAACCAACAAAACAAAGAGCTGGTTAAACATTAAAAAAGAAATTCTACCATATGCCCATATGCACCAGCGTGGATGAACCTCGAGGATATTACGCGAAGTGAAATAAACCAGTCGCAGAACGACAAATACTGCATGGCCTCACTCACCTTGCGGTATCTGAAATAGTCAAAGTCCTAGAAGCAGAAGGTGGAATGAAGGTAGCCAAGGGCTGGAGGGCTGGGGGAGGAGGTGGCCAGAAGGGTAGCAAGTTCCAGTTACGCGAGATGAGTAAGTTCTGGGTAGCTACTGTCCAACACTTCCTATATTAACTATACCATACTGAACACTTAAAATTTTGTGGAGAGTAGATCTCCTATTATTGGATGTTCTTATCAGAATAAAAACAAAATGAAACAAGTAACCCCGAGAAACGGGAAAGTGACGTTGTAGCTAAATGTGTTTCCTTTGTAGGAGAAAGGCGGGGTGTTCCGACCCAAAGATCTTTAAAAGGGTGTGTGGTTACAAGTCTCAGTTCCTCCTCCTGCTAGTTCTGAATCATTAGAAAAGTAATTTTATCTTTCTGACTTTCGATTTCTTCAGTCTATCAGGTGGGAACAAGCTGATCCTCCTGGTTTGTGTCACAAGATTGTTATTAATGTAGTGTACTTGGTAAATCCCAAAGTCTTTGGAAAGATCCACCATCTAATTTGGTCCGGAAATTCTCTTCTTTTCTCCCTCATGAAAATTCCAAGGTTCAGAGTGGTTCAGTGCGACGCTCAAGGTGACGCAGCTAGCAAATAAGGGAGCTGAAATTTAGATCCCCGGTTTTCTGGTCTCTCGGAGAGTGCTTTTCTCAGTAAAGGGCTTCTGTGTTGTATGATGCAAGGAAGAACAGGGCCCTCTCCCAAGACATTTTCTTAATCGCCCTGTCATTATTTCTGAAATTTCTGATAGTAGGGTTCAATCTTGATCAGTTTTCTGGAGACGTGTGCTTCCTTACAAGGTTAAGACATTTGAAGGGCGGAAGTTGGGTTCTGGCTTAGCAAGGCACCCTAGAAATCTCTGTGTGTGTGTGTGTGTGTGTGTGTGTGTGCACGTGCCCGTTTTTAAAGATGTTATTCCTCTTTAAGGGGAGGGTACAAGAGAAGTAGGTGGATTTGGGGTTTCCCTCTCCCCTCATTTTTTTCATGGTAATTACTCACCAAGGAATGAAGAAAATGATTGAGAAATATTCCACGTGTAATTGGGCACTTTTGTTTGGAGATAGACTGCTGAGCAGATCTTACATCGGATACACGAGCCACAAACTAGCTTATATACAGAGAACCCACGTACAATAAGAGTACAGATCACATCTTCCATGGGAACAAAGAAACTTTCCTTCCAGAGACCCTTGAAACTATCGTCTTGGCCAGAGAACCCATGGTTTCATCTTTTGGAATCGTTTATTCTCATGAGCTCTCAGAAGTAGGATCTTTTGGGTAAGATTCAACCCTTGCCAGGATTTAAAAAAGATCACAACCCTATATAAACACAATATTCTTATCAGGGGAACAGTCCATTTATTACACATCCCCTCATCCCAGAAAATCACACAGAATTCACTTTTCCTTTATGTTTTTTTTATGTTTTTTCATTTTTGAGAGACTGAGAGAGACAAAGCAGGAGCAGGAGAGGGGCAGAGAAGAAGGGAGACATAGTATCCCAAGGAGGCTCCAGGCTCTGAGCTGTCAGCACAGAGCCCGACGCGGGGCTCGAACTCAGAAACAGTGAGATGGTGACCTGAGCCGAAGTCAGATGTTCGATTGACTGAACCACCCAGGGGCCCCCACAACTTTTCACTTATGAAGATCTCAACAATACTGTTGAAAAATTCTTAATTTTTCCCTGTGCCGGTCCTGCCGTGAAGATCTATTTTATAGCTGCCTGTGGGCATCTAGTTCCAAGGGTCACCCACAGTGTCTGAAGCTAGAGGATGGATGGAAATGGATGAAGAAATTCAGAGATTTTCCCAGAGAGCTTGGGGTGGCTGGAGGAACATCAAAACGCTGCTAGAGAGAAGCGGACAGGTGACTTCAGAATGAATGAATCCCTTAAAATGTTCAGGGTGTAAAACATTAATGGAACCAGTGCTTGGCCCCACAAGCATTTCTGATTTTTTTTTATGGACGCCACAACATTTGAAAAATTGTTAAGCAGTGTTTAACGAACTGGAAAAGCTGTGCTGTTCACCCAATCCCGTGTCATTGGTGAAGTGCTCAGAAGAGCCCCTGACAGAATAGCACAACTGCAGGGACTCCATTAAGGGAGGCCTCTTAGAGGATCTTGCAGAGGGGGTGGGAATGAAAAGCTGAGTAAAGAGTCTCATCAGGGAAATGAAAACACTGCGGAAGTGTTTCCATATTGAATTGAGTCGCATTAGTCACTCCCCTGGAAAAGGTTCCAGTGTTACCAGCCGAACAAAGGAAGAAGGTGTCGAAAATACGAAGATTACAGTCTGTATTATAACGACCGCCACGCGGAGAGAATTGCCCATCTGCTTTGATAGTGACCTAGTCTGGGGTTTCATAAACAAGGATGAAAGTTGGGATATACTGAATCTACCTAGTAGGATCAAAGGGAAGATGTGGAAAGGATGGGGCAAGGAAGGAGCGAGATGAGCCTTGCGAGCCTGCTGCGTCCTGGGCCCTGGGCCGAACGCGCTCATACATTTTTTCATCGTAATATTAATTTCTGTTAAACACTGCATCTATTTTACAGATCAGCAAATTAGAGATGACAGCGTTGAAGAATTTGCATAAGGCCACACTGCTGATAAATGGCAGTACCTCGACTCGAATCCTGGTCTATTTTATTCCAAAGCACACGCTTAAGAAAAAAAAATGAATTGCGCGATGGATTCTCCTTTTGTGAAAATCTACCTAATCTTGTAAATTCAGGTCTCCCTATGTGGAGCCTCACATACATCTGCTTCCAGAAGGCTTGTAGACCAGTCCCATACCTTCTGTAGATACCGGGATATATGATATAGTCACATATACGTATATGAAGTAAGACTGAGAAATCTGTAATACTGTTTTCTAGACTTACAGATCTCTTGGCTTCTTTATCAATTATTCTCTCTCTCTCTCTCTCTCTCTCTCTCTCTCTCTTTTCCAAGATAAAGGAGGAAGAAACTCTGAGCTGGGATCCATGCCTTGGCTGAGCCATGTCTAGCTTCATGGGTAGTTTTATGAGTAGTTCACATAACATTTCTTTTTTTTGTTGTTGTTTTTTCTTAATTTACCTTCAAGTTAGCTAACATATAGTGTAGTATTGATTTGGGTGTAGAATTTAGTGATTCCTCACTTACATACAACGCCCAGCGCCCATCCCAACAGGTGCCCTCCTTCATGCCCATCACCCATTTAGCCCATCCCTCCACTCCCCTCCCCTCCAGCAACCCTCTGTTTGTTCTCTGTATTTAAGAACCACTTATAGGGGGAACCTGGTGACTCAGTGGGTTAAGTGTCCGACTCTTCCTTTTGGCTCAGGTCTCCCAGTTGTGGGACCAAGCCCCACACGCTGAGTATGGAACCTGCTTAAGATTCTCTCTCCTTCTCTCTTTCTGCCCCTCTCCGCCACTAGCGCGCACGCTCTCTCTCTCTCTCTCTCTCTCTCTCAGAATAAATAAATATTAAAAAAAGAGAGCCTTGGGGCGCCTGGGTGGCGCAGTCGGTTAAGCGTCCGACTTCAGCCAGGTCATGATCTCGCATTCCGTGAGTTCGAGCCCCGCGTCAGGCTCTGGGCTGATGGCTCGGAGTCTGGAGCCTGTTTCCGATTCTGTGTCTCCCTCTCTCTCTGCCCCTCCCCCATTCATGCTCTGTCTCTCTCTGTCCCAAAAATAAATAAAAAAAGAGAGCCTCTTATGGTTTGCCACCCTCTCTGTTTTTTATCTTATTTTTTCCTTCCTTTCCTCTATATTTTTCTGTTTTGTTCTTAAATTCCATATATAACTGAAATCACACGATACTTGTCTTTGACTGACTTCTTTCCCTTAGCATGATACATTCTAGTTCCATCTATGTTGTTGCAAGTGGCAAGGTTTCATTCTTTTCGATCACGGGGTAGTTTCCCATTGTGCATATATATACCACATCTTCTTTCTCCGTAACATTTCTTAGGGAGCATTTTATAAACTGCAAGATAACATAACATTTGTCACAAAGATCAAGTAAGATAGCCCAAAGTGATCAACTGAATCAACAAATTCCTATTGTGACTCATTTGTTAAGGTCCTCATAGTGCTTTTTAAAGTTTATTTATTTCGAGAGAGAGAGCGCGCGTGCCTGGGAGAGAGTAGGGTAGGGATAGAGAGCGGAGACAGAGAAAATCCCAAGCAGCCTCCTTGCTATCAGCACCGAGCCTGACATGGGGCTCTAGTCCACGTGAGCTCATGACCTGAGCCGAAATCAAGAGTCAGGGGCTTAACTGATGAAGCCACCCAGTCGCCTCGGTCATATTGCTTTTTACACAGGGAAATTTTGGTATATGCCTAAAAACCTGTTACACTGAAAATTGAGGATGATTGAAAATTTGTATGGCCTTCTGGAAATCTTCATCTCTCTATATGTTGGGTGTAGTCTGAAAATTAATGGGGGGGGGCGCTTGAGGGGATTCGTGGACCCCTTGATATTGGTATTCAGAATTGTGTGACTATGTGGTTTCTGGGAAGAGGGTGCACAGCATTCGCTAGATTTCCAACAGGAGCCTGTGACTACAAGAATGGTTACAAAGGGCCGAGGGTCGAGTTACACAGTTTGAGGGCACCGAAAACTGCATGGACTTTATCTGGCAAGATCAGCCAGGGAAGCAGAAACCACCCGGTGTATTTCAACAAAGGGAATTTAACATAGGAAAGTCATCAGACTGGTTTTAGAGAGTCGTACAGAGAAAAGAAACTTTGAATATTTCAGAGGCAATAAATGCTGAGGGTAGCCATTACCACTAGAGACGGGCAGGGAAACGAGAGAGGTTAGGGTAACAGAATCTCGGAGCCCAGAGGAGGGGCCCAAGAAAGCCCAAGAGGCCCACCGAGACTGCCCTAAGAAGTGAAGAGAGGAGGTCCATGCCGGACCCGACTACCACCTTGGTGACTGACCACAGCACAAACAGGAGAAGGATCCCTTCCTCCTCATTTCTTCTAACCTCCCTCTGGCGCCCCCTATCGGCAGATTCCAGCAGGAAGCCAGGAAGTTGACAAAGACGTTTAGGGAATGTCACATCTTTCTGATGTTCTCTTAGGGTTCGGTGTCAGGGCCAGTGTTACAGCTTAGTGATTTAGTGGGACTTAGGAATGGGGGTGCTTGGGTATTCTCAGCACTCCGGGTGGCTTCACCAGACATGAGTGTTGAGACTGGAGTATAGGAAGTAGTTCAAGAAGCCATGTGGTCAAGGTGAAGGTAAGAAAGGTGGAAGGAGTAAAGCTGGGCATTCGAGACAAGGCCAAAGAATAAGCAATTTTTCTTGCAATCCTTCTTGCCAAAGACTCTAAAGAATCAGATATGCTGGTGGTGTATATCTGGTCTAGGAAAGCAAATCACCAGACTCAACTTGATCCTTAAACTTCTAGCTTTGTGCTCTTTTTTTTTAAAGTTTTAAAAAATATTTATGTATTTTTGAGAGAGAGAGAGAGAGAGAGAGAGAGAGAGAGGCAGAGAGAGAGAGAGGGAGACACAGAATCTGAAGCAGGTTCCAGGCTCTGAGCTGTCAGCACAGAGCCTGACGCGGGGCTCGAGCCCGTGAATCGTGAGATCATGACCTGAGCCAAAGCCAGATGCTTAAGTGACTGAGCCACCCAGGCGGCCCTGAACTTTGTGCCTTTTTAGGTAGACTTGACCTTCCAAGTGAGTCATGGGGGTTCCTTATGGATGAATCTCAGCTCCTGCTTAGGCCATAGGAGTTTGCCACATACGGAGGCCTGGGCTACCTTAGGACAGAAGTCAGCAGGTGGATTCAACTGTCCAGGAAGCAATAGCACCAGATGGAACTTTCCATGCTCCTGACAGGTGGGCACACATGAGTCCATGACGTGCTTCTGCCTTGTTGGTTTCCTAGGTTCTACCTTCAATCTCCTGACTCTCGTAAGCTTGCTGTCACCCTCTTCTAGATGCTTAGTCTTTACATTGAAGTTTATTAATAATAAAAACAAAAATTACATGGTGCTTACACATCTTAAAAGCCCTTTAATGCCTATTAACATATTTAATCATCTCATTAAGCAAGAGAAATCGGAACTGATGATTTCACTTTCCTTTACAGGTAAAGACATTGAGGTTTCAGAGTGAAGTGACACGCCTGAGGACACATTTTTGAATGACTCATCAGGGACTTGAACCCAGGCCTTCTAATCTAAAGCCTGAGAGGTTTCCATTTTATGTGGTTACTTTAGGGACGAAAATATTCAGACCTTGTAACTGCTTCAGCCATTATCACAAGTCAGTGTGATGCCTGTATACTGGAAAAATAATCTATGGTTCAAATATATTTGGGAACCATTGGAGACCATGTTATCATCTCTGTAATTCATAATTCATAATATTAGAATAGGAGAGACTCTTAAAAGACTTGAAGAGGGGTGCCTGGGTGGCTCAGTCAGATAGGCATTCGACTTCAGTTCAGGTCATGATCTCCCAGTTCGTGGGTTCGAGCCCCACGTCGGGCTCTGTGCTGACAGTCCAGACCCTGGAGCCGGCTTCAGATTCTGTGTCTCTGTCTCTCTCTGCCCCTGTCTTACTTGTCTTCTGTCTCAATCTCTCAAGAATAAACATTTAAAAAAAATTATAAAAAAAAAAAAGACTTGAAGAAAAAAAACACTGTAGGGTTTTTGTTTGTTTGTTTGAATCCAAATGTTTTGGACCACAGGTTGTTTGTTCGTATGACGCATCCATTTATATCAAATGTGAGAACAGTGTTCCATAAAACACTGGAGAAACATTGCCTCATCCTGTATTCTGACCCTCGACCTTTCAGAATCAAAATTTACTCTCTCCTTAGACTGTCACACAACCGTTGGGAGTATTCAGGAAATAGTTGGGCGTCTGGTGGCCAGCTGGAGAGATTTCCCAATCTTGGCTCCCCCGTGCCACGCCATAGCAACCTTGTCACCAGACTCAGGGTCTGGGGAAAATGAATTCACTACTCACAAGAAGTACTTTGTAGAACGATATCGAGGGCTGATCACGGAGGTGATTCTATCCATCTTATGGCCCATATTGTGTTTTTAAGTTACAAGCTTCTGGATGCCCTGCGGTAATTCATTATTTATCAAACTTGAGCGCGCTCAATGGCTCCCTTCTGTAAACTGGCCAGCTTCCGGTCAAGTTATCCGTGGTACGGTTTTATTAGTAGCTGCGCAGAAACGTTAATAAGAATTAATTAGGCAACACAGCTGGGAAGAAAACAGAAAAAAAAAAAAATAGTGATGGCCCGTGATAAGGAAGCACGGGACACATTTTGTCCCCTAAAAATCTCCTCTCTGGGTTCTAAGTCACTTAGATTTTGATGCTTTATCCCAGAAAGAAACGCAATAGACATCCATTGACTAGTCATTTTGTCCTGGGCACTTGTAAGAGGGAGTGTAGGAGCAGAGATGAGTAAGATAAATTCCTTGCCTTAGGTTCCTTGTGCTTCAGTAATAGGGAGATTGACATGCAACACAATTGCCTACATATACCATAAAACAAATAAAATGGAGACATGAACCACAGAAGAGGGACAATAAATTCTTATGGGGTGGGGGTGGGGGAGGAGCCTGGGAAAGCTTCCCAGAGGAAGTGACATTCAAATTGTTTTGAAGGTGAATAAGACATCTCTCCCTCTCCAGGGTCCTGCCACTGTGCCCTCTGCCCACCGTTTTCTAGCCTCAGCGGCTCTTTCTCTGGCTCCGTCCCCAGGGCCTTTGCACATGCTGTTTCTTCTGCTTGCAACCCCTGCCTCCTTCCTTCAACTATCTGACTCTACTTGCCTTTCAAGTCTCAGCTCAAGTATTCCTCCCCACAGGGTCCTTCTGATACCCTCTCCCACCCAAACACAAACACATTGCACCTCCCACACGGTTCTGCTGATGACGTTCGGGTAGTTTCATTAACTGCAGCTGTCCTACCTTTTCCTTTTGTATTTTTCATCTTTGCTTCTCTCTTCTGCGTTGTTGGGGTTTTTTGTTGTTGTTGTTTTTTGTAACCTCCATGAGATTAGCAACTGGGTCTATTCTGTTCAGCGTTGTACCGCCGAATCTCAGTTAGGGCCTCTCATCCTCTCACCCAATACAGACTTCATCATTGGTTAAGCAAATGGATGAAAGAAAGCTGGACGTGTTCAGGTCGAGAGAATCTCCAGCAAAGATATGTTGATCTAAACCTAGATTGTGTGTATGTCACTGGCGGGTTCTAAACTGTGTGGTTTGCGGAGGAACGTGGCCAGGGGATCCAGACTTCTCTGGGCGGAGGGAGAGGAGGAGCCGAAATGTGGGTGAGCATTAGTGGTGCTATCAGATCACATACTCGAAAGTGAAGCAGCCCACAGGTCAGACCGCGGTAGTAAGCTCTTGGCTCTTGCGTGCATATTTGCTTTTCAGGTTCATCCTCTTTTGGTTCATGTAGCAGCCGTGGAAAGCCAGGCTTGGACTTTCCTCTTGCAGAGAGGCATCTATGTTCTGGAGCGGTGGCCCTACCTCTTAGGAACAGCCCTCTTCCCTTTACCTACTAGATGAGATTTGTCTTGGGTTTAACTTTCTGTGCCTCCCCCAGTGCCATCAGAATGGTGGGATGTTAAGGGACACCCCTTGATTAGGGAGGTGGGCCTGGAAATGGGCTCAAGGATGGGCTCGAGTCTGCTTTGAGTTAATATCCCAGGCCCGAAGTCCACTAGAAACCTTCAGGCTTTACGAGAAGTCTGGCATGGCTCACCAGAGCTGGGAGTCCACACAGGATCTGGAAGCAGATTCTTATAAGAGAAGCATAACCATAGCTGACATATACAGAGCTCCACTCATATGCCAGGCACTGGGCTAAGCATTTCATATGCATTTTCTAATTTAAGTCGCACCATAACATCCTGTGATTTAGGTCCTCTTATCGTTCCCATGTGATTGAGGAGAAAATCTAGGTATTGAGTGTGAGGCAATCTGAAACTTACCTGGCCAGCGGGTAGTGAAACCTTTGGATTCTGCAGCCTGAGCCCCTAGCCTACTGTTCCTCTGCTTCTGGAATCTGCAAACGTAGGAGGCAGCTGCTGGAAGATTCTAGGCTTGGGATCCCGGCCATCTCTGGGATGGCCTTCTCTTCTTCTTCTCTCTCTAGACCTGAGGAACAGGACTGCCAGCCAGTCCACAGCGGGTGGGTGACTTCAGGGTGGTGTGCCTGGTGGGATTGGTTGTGAAGGATTATGAAGGGCTAAAGTAAGAAACCCAGATGCCATTCTTGGAAACCAAAGGGTTTGTTTGCACAAGGGGACGACATACAAGAGATTCAAGTGGCAGACAGTGGTGCTTGGGCATCAGACGTGGGGAGACCAGGTTCAGGAAGCTGCAGTGATAGCCCGGTGAGTCTGAACCAAAGCTGTGGGGGTAAAGATGGACCGAGAGCCCTCCCAGGGTACAAGGGATGAGATTTGGCAGGAAACCGGTATGAAAGAGCTGCTTGTTTCCACTCGGTGATGAAATACACATTCCGAAGCCCCAGCCACACAAGGCATCTCAGCAAATACGCCTCTGATGATTGGTCAGTATTTACTTAACATCATCACTTAACTGGAAAATACGAATCGTCTCCCAATCTGAAGAAACAGGAGTCCCCGAGCTTCTCTGGCCTATCAGACTGCTCTTAAGAAATGGTCTTTCTTCCCCTATTTCATCCCCCCCCCCCCCCCCCGCTGCCCCCCCCCGGTAAAAAAAAATTTTTTCCCCTAAAAAAAAAAAAAAAAAATGTAATCACATGCAGAAAATGCTACACGCGTGTTTCTGTCCCACTAGGACTTCATGAGGTCAAACTACTTTTATTCCTGTGTCATTACAATGTGATAGTATGACTTTGCTCTTTTCGGGTTGATGTTCTGCCAATTTCTCCTAAGTAGTTTAAGGGACGGATTTAAGAAAGAGAACAGGCCAAATAAATGTGAAGACACATTTAGGCAAATTAAAATGAGCAGAGGATGAACGTTTGTCAGGCTTCTGGTGGATCTATTTGCCACCACAGTGCTTAACAAATAGTTTATGCTATATGTCTGTCTCTGTATCTCTGTGTGTAGGCACCTGAGTATCGTTTTTGCTTTTGTTTTGGCTGTTACTGAATGGGTGAATGAATGGATACGCTTTCCAGGATCAGATATTGAGCTTCATCCCGAGGTCCCTGGTAGCTAATGGGAAAAGGGAAACACGTCCATAATATAATCTATATTACGTGACTGAAAGAAAAGATGTGTTTATCTTGGTGAACAAGGTTTCAGCATGGCAAGAAATTCCCTGAAAAAAATTGTCTTATTAGACCCTTGCATAAGATATCTTGAAATACATGATGTGAATTCCTCCTCCTGCTGCTTCTTTCTAAAACATACTTGTTGGATTGATACATATTTTTTTCTTTGTTTTGATGTGCTTAAAACTTGGGATGTAGTCAGAACAGGGATACAGAGTTGGAGCAGGAGAACTCAGTAGGCAGAAGAGGCAATGAAGAGACTGCTGTAGCGAATGTAACGGGTTTTAGAAGTGAGGGACTCTCTTCTTGACTGCACTATACAGATTATGATGAAGAGGAGGAGGAGGAGGAAGCCTACGTCACAGAGATATTTTGAGGATTTAATGAGATACTGAATATAAATGTACTTAGCATAGAATCTGCCACAGAGCATATAGCCCCCCCTTGCTAACCTGCAGTCCCTAATTGCATGCTTGTGACATGGTCAATGCTGTTCTCAAGAGCCCTTTTCCATTTGCACCGTCCCCCTTCCCTCCACTGTTTTTATCCTGTTAAATAATAAGATGTGAGTAGCACCCCCGGTAATAAATATATACGTTTTTTCTCTTGGGCCCTCTTTTCCAAATGCAAGAAGACCGTGTGACCGCCCAAGTTCCACCTGCCGGTGAAGCTTGGACAGTTGGGTTGGCTCATTTCCCATCACACGGTATCATGCCTCATTTAATCTGAGTGACTCTTAGAACCTCATCTAGATGGTAACTTTCTCCAGGGAAAGCGTAACTCCTTGTCTTCTGTCTCCTCGACTGCCTAACTCTGACCCTTCGACACCTGGATTGGGGTCAACCCCGTATATCCCAGGCCCTGGGGTAGAGCCGTGACAAAGCACCCAAAGTTCCTGCCCTCATGCAGTGTACCTTTCAGTGGCCGAGGCAGATAAAACAAATAATCAAATGAGTGAATGTGACAGGTTCAGATTATAAGTGTCATGCTGAACGTTAAAGAGGGTGGGGTGACAGAAATGCCTGGGGACATTCTTGACTTGGGCATTGGGGAAGGAGGTTCAGAGAGGTGACCACCGGTCACATAAGCTCTAAATGGTACCAAGGAGCCAGCTGTGAACCGGGGGAAGGTGTTCCAGATAGAGAAAGAGAGCAGGGGCCAGGAGCTGGAGGCGGAACAGGCTGGAAGAGTTCAAAGAGCAGGAAGACGGCCCATGGGACCGGCGGATGGTGAGGGAGAGGCCAGAATCCAGAGCTGATTAGGAAGAGAACTCGACAGACACCGGGAAAGAGACTGAGTGGCTACATGTTCCCCGGGGCAGAGGGAAGTTTTCATCTTCTCGGTGTTTCCACGCCTCTTATCACCAGGGCCCCTCACCTGTCTGCTACCATTGAAGTCTTGAAAGATAGAACTCTCGACGCGGAACTTCCAAAACCGTCATCGAGCGTGGTCCTCAAATGAACCCCAGGAGGTTAGTTATTGGGATTCCAGCTCCTTGGGTGATGGATCGACCGTGTGGAGAACTTGATAGAAGCCTAGTAACTTTTGAGTGTTTCTGCTACGATTTAATCTTCTCACTCTAGGCCCTGGGTTTCTACCATCACCAAGAAGTTGCCTCTCAGTTATTCTGTGGGCTCCTCTCCTCCTGTCATTTTAAACTAATATGCAGAAATGGCTCTACGGGGGGCTTCTGGGGGGCTCAGTCAGTTAAGCGTCTGACTCTGGGTTTCGGCTCAGGTCACGATCTCACGGTTCTGGAGTTCAAGCCCCACATCGGGCTCTGTGCTGACCCCATGGAGGCCGCTTGGAATTCTCTCTTTCCCTCTCTCTCTGCCCCTCCCTGGCTTGTTCTCCTCTCAAAATAAATCAATAAACTCACAATTTTTTTTTTTTTTAAAAATGGTTCTACAGAGACATGGGGTATAGGTATCAATGCTTTGAATCGATCAATTACCAGTGAGTCTGCACTATCATTAGCCACAGCATCACCAGCATCATCGGAATAGGGCTAAAGATAGTCATAATTTATTAAGCACTTACTATATCCCAGAAACATGCTAAACCTTTAGCATTAAATGTCCTTCTCCCAATAATCCTAAGGGGAAGGGTCAATTATTATCTCGACTCCGCAGATGAAAGTAACATAACTACTCAGACAGTTTAGGGAACCTGCCCCACGTCCCAGAGCTGTGGAGCGAGAATCGGACCCAGACTCCAGGCTAAATAGACTCTGAATGACTCTGAGGTTCACCTCCCTCGACAGGAACCAGAGACTGGGTCAGCCGCTGGGGGCCACCTGACTGGATGAGATTTAGTTCCTGACCTTGAGAAGGTCAAGGTATCGATGGGGAACGTCTCTTAAGGGAGCACAGCCTTTTTGCTCCTGCCCAGCCTTCCTGAGCAAAGCGAGCACACAGCCTGGCTCTGTTTGACAACACAGAGGGTTAGCATCTGGTCGCGAAGACAGGAGGGCAGGAGGATCCGGGCGGGAGGAAGCCATCCAGCGCTAAGGATTAGCACGGGCATCTTGGGAGGGAGAGGGTGAGAACCCGGTGAGCAGTTAAGAGGCTCCACCTTGGCGTGGGAGATAAGCGGAAGTTCTGATTCCCCCAGACCAGACGACTGAACCACAACCCAGGCTGCGGTTATTTATATTCCCCTAACAGCCTTGTTTACACAACCTGCCCGGATGCAAATCAGCGGATGGAAGCAGTGGAGGCGGCGAGGTGTGCAGCTGGAAGGGGCTGGGGGATTGGTTTTACTCGTGTAGTGTTAACACAGCTACACATGACTGCCCGCACTTCTGCGGCAGAGGGAGAGAACGAGAACGCGCGGTCCCCAGGACACTTGCCCAGTCCTTCTGCCTGAGCAAGAGATAACAAAAGGAGTGGAGTGGACTGTGATTATTCCAATCTCTTCCTTCACAATCTGCCCTGACCTTTCTTTTGCAGCCTCATCACCAAGCACATCTCCTGCCCTCCCCTCCCGCCGGCACCCTGCGCGCCTGTCACTCTTGGCTCTGAATACATCCTGCTCCCTCACGCTTTTGTGCGCCAGCTCAGGCCATTTTGCTCAGAACGCCCTCCCACCGCCCCCCCCCCCTGCTTTTTTACAAAGTATGTTATGTGTATGACTGATGGGGCACCAGATGGCTTTAGGTAGAACACAGGCGGAATTCTTATTTTATGCAAATATTTATCATCCCAGACCTGAGTCAATTTGAACAAAGACACTGAATGTATAATAGCAGAGGTAGGATATAGAATTGTGTTTGTTTTCACTTTTTTGGGGAATCATTCACCTGTTGAAGGACATTTGGGTTGTTGCCAGGTTTGGATTATTATGAATATATACTAGTATTCCAAATCAAGCTTTGTGAACATTCATATACAGTTGTGTGTGTGTGTGTAAACTTGTTTTCATTTCTCTGAGATCCGTGAGTTCAATGGCTGGGTTGGTTGGTAAACACGTTGTTAAAATTATAGGAAAATGCCATGCTCCTTTCCCGAATGGCTGTACAATTTTCATTCTCGCCAGCAAGGTGTAAATCATCTAGTTTCTCTATATCCTTGCCAGCATTTGGTGTTAGCGCTTTTTTTAGTTTTTGGGTTTTTGGTTTTGTCTTTTAATTTGAGCCACTCTGAGTGTGTAGAGCTGTCTCATTTTGCTTTTAATTTGCAACCCCTAAGTCGTTAATGATGCCGAACATCTTTTTTGTGTGTTCGCTGATATATCTGTTTATGTCTTTTGCCCATTTTCTAATTGGGTTGTTTTGTTTTGTTTTAATTGTTACAGTTCGAGAGTTCCTTATGTGTTCTAGATACAAGTCCTTTTTGGCTATGTGGATTGTGGATGATTTTTGAGCGTTGACCTTGTGTCTTGCAACTACTGAATTCTTTGTTTAGTTCCAGTGTTCTGTAAATTCTTGGGGATTGTCTGGGTAGACCATCATGCCGTTAGCAAAGAGAGGCGGTTTTGTTTATTCCTTTCCAGTGTGTACACCTTTGAATTTCTCTTCTGGCCTCATTGCATTGTCTAGAACTTTCTGTACTACTTTGAATAAGAGTGGTGAAAGTTGTCTTGTTCCAGCCTTTGGGGGGAAATCATTCACTGTTTCACTGTCAAGGATTGTTATTAGCTCTAAGTTTTTGTAGGATTTATTTATCAAGCTGGAGGCATTCCCCTCTTCCTAGTTTTCAACAGCTTTTGTTATGAATACATGTTGGATTTTGCAAGATTTTTCGGCATTTGGTCGTGTGATATTTCTTCTCTAGCATGATGGGTTACAGTGATTCATTTTTTTTAAACAAGCTTATTAGAATATATCCCACTTGGTTGTGCTCTATAATTTCTTGGGCACTGCTGAATTCAATTTGCAAATATTTTGTTGTGGATTTTGTGCCCTGAGTTTATGAGAAATGTTGGTCCTCTAGTTTTTCTTTCTTTCTTTTTTTTTTCTTGGACTATCTTTGTTTGCTTTTGTTATTCCTGCAAAAGATTGAGTAAAATTAGTATTTGTTTTAAAAAAATCGGCAGAAAAACATTTAAAAACCTTTGTAAAATTTAAAAATTGGCAGAATTCTACAGACGAACCGTGTAGGCATGGCTATTTTGATTTGGATGCTTTTAAACTATAAATTAAATTTCTGTAATAGTTATAGGACTATTCAAATGGTCTATTTCATCTTGGAGGAGTTTTGGTGGTTTGTGGTTTCTGAGGAATTGGTCTACTTATTCTAAGTTGTCAATTTTCTATTTTGTTTTTAGGGGGAAATTTCTGGCTCCCCTTGACAGAGGTCTGTATCCTACAATCTAACACAACACATTGCTTTCCATGTGGGTTTTCTAATTCCACTTGGCTGTGGCTGCCCTGGTCTCTACCTGATTCTCGTGTTTGTCATTGAAGGGCCCCTAGCCTTCAGTTCTCTGGAACTGTGGTTCTTAGCCAATCTCATTTTCAGTCTCAGCCCCAGGGGACATGTGGCACTGTCGGGAGACATTTTTGGCTGTCACAGCTGGGGAAGGGTCGTAACTGGCATCTTATAGATAGAGGCTACACATGCTGTGAAATGTCTCACGCTATGCAGCCTAGCTTCTATGCCACAGAGTTATCTAGGCTAAAATGTCAACAGCACTGGGGTCAGGGAACCCTGCTCTGGCGTTGCTCTAGCACAGGCTGTGACCAGCCACACCCACCTCACCTGGAAGTTTGTTAAAAACGTGGA
Source organism: Panthera uncia (assembly GCF_023721935.1). Classification (NCBI taxonomy): domain Eukaryota; kingdom Metazoa; phylum Chordata; class Mammalia; order Carnivora; family Felidae; genus Panthera; species Panthera uncia. Next base: position 76,938,380 of record NC_064807.1, on the reverse strand, counting down.
ATCTCAAGGGACGCCTGGGTGGCTCAGTCAGTTGCGTGTCTGACTTTGGCTCAGGTCATGATCTCGTGGTCCGTGAGTTCGAGCCCCGCGTCGGGCTCTGTGCTGACAGCTCGGAGCCTGGAGCCCGCTTCAGATTCAGTGTCTCCCTCTCTCTCTCTCTCTGCCCCTCCCCTGCTTGTCTGTCTGTCTGTCTGTCTGTCTCAAAAATAAATAAAACAGTTAAAAAAATGTGGAATCTCAAGCCTTACCCCAGACCTACTATCAAGTGGAACCTGTAGCTTAACAAGATTCCCAGAGGATCCACACGTACATTAAGGTTTGAGACGTACTTCCCTCAAAGTAGAATTATTTCTCCCTGTATTAGTTTCTTATTTCTGCCATAACAAATTACCAGAAATTTAGTGGATTGAAGTGATTTGAATTTATAATCTTACAGTTCTGGGGGCTAAAAATATGGAGTGGGTCTCACTGAGCTAAAATCAAAGGTTCAACAGGACTGTGTTCTAGGCTCTAAGGGAGAATCCATTTCGTTGCCTTTTCTAGTTTCCAGAGGTTGCCTTCATTTCTTGGCTCATGGGCCCATTATTCCATTTTCAAATCCAAAAACATAGGACCATGGCTTTCTTATCCTACCATCTCTCTGGTTGTGACAATTATACCTCCTTCTTCCATATTTAAGGACCCTTGGGATAACATTGGGCCCACCTGGATATTCAAGGATGCTCTCCTTTATGCCTTATCTTATAGCCAGTTCATTAGGAAGCCTAATTCCATATGCTAACTCACTCCCACTTTGTCGCACAAGCTAACCTATTCAGAACTTCCATGCATTAGGGTGTGGATAGCTTTGGAAGGTCTTTATTCTGCCTCATAGATTCCCCAGTTGCATTGGTCATCAGAATCACATGGAGAGCCATTTAAGCATTCAGCCCTAGCCAGAGCCTATGGAAAGACTCTCCGAGGTAGGGGCTGAGACTGTGCATTTTTCTCCTTCCTAGGTGGCTCTGATGATGTCGCAAGCTTGGGAACCACTCTCTGTGTAGCCAGTTTCTCTTGGAGCACCAGCTTCTTGGTTTCCTTTTCTGATAAAGGCCAGTCACAGACTCTCTTGGTGACAGAACGTGGCTCCCCAAGAAACAGAATTTGGGACAAGGATTCAAATGCAAGGAGTTTATTTGCGAGGTGGCTCTGGGAAACAGTAGGGGGATGAGACAGGAAAGGGAAAGCAGTTCCGAAAGGGTGATTATCATTTTTTTTTAATTTTTCAATGTTTATTTATTTTTGAGACAGAGAGAGACAGAGCACAAGCAGAGGAGGGGTAGAGAGAGCAAGAGACACAGAATCCGAAACAAGCTCCAGGCTCTGAGCCGTCAGCACAGAGCCTGACGCGGGGCTTGAATCCACAAACGGCAAGATCGTGACATGAGCCAAAGTCGGATGCTTAACCGACGGAGCCACCCAGGTGCCCCTCTTTTTTTTTTTTTTTTAAGTTTTATTTGTTTATTTTGAGAGAGAGACAGAGAGCAGGAAGAGATGGGCAGAGAGAGGGAGAGAGAGAATCCCAAGCAGGCTCTGCACTGCCAGCATAGAGCCTGAGGCAGGGCTCGAACTCGTGAACCATGAGATTATGACCTGTGCCGAAATCAAGAACTGGACACTTAACTGAGGCGCCCCTATGATGGTTTCTTTAAACGCTCGTTCCTTGCTTCTATGCTCAAGAAGAGACAGAAATGAATGTAGATATAGATATAGATGTAGATACATCCAGGAATACCTTTCTGAGCCTTTAAAAAAATTTTTTTTTTAACATTTATTTATTTTTGAGACAGAGAGAGACAGAGCACGAACGGGGGAGGGGCAGAGAGAGAGGGAGACACAGAATCGGAAGCAGGCTCCAGGCTCTGAGCCACCAGCCCAGAGCCTGACGCGGGGCTCGAACTCACGGACCGCGAGATCGTGACCTGAGCTGAAGTCGGATGCTCAACCGACTGAGCCACCCAGGCGCCCCTCTGAGCCTTTTAGAATAAGGTCGCTTCCCATTGGAATGGAGGCCAGATGATGAATTGGAGGCCGCCTACATCGGGATGGGTTTTTTTTTTTTTTAATATTTGAAATTTATTGTCAAATTGGTTTCCATACAACACCCAGTGCAGGATGGGGTTTTGAACCCAAAACCAGGATGGATGATGTTGGCTTGTGTTACGATGCGCACTCCCCCCTCCCCTCTCCCCATCACCTTGGGCAGTCAAGTCTGTGGCCAAGGTCTTTCTACGGTTGCTGAGTCCTGTCACTGCCCATGAGCCCCATGACCCGCTGTGAGTGTCGGCCACTGATCCTAAATTCTCTGACCCAGGCTCAGCCCCTCGGCTGTAATCAGCGCGGGGGCTTTGCGTTGCCTCTCAGTGTGGACTTGGCCTTCGATCCATTGTTAGGACCTACCATTGTCCGTGCATCCCAAATTCAATGCGCTCCCTCCCCCTTCCCGCCCGGCCTAAGTTTCCCAAAGAAAAATAATGCAAAGTGGTACAAATTTACAAGTGTGGCACTACATAATGAATTGGCAATATAGTGACATACAAGCAATGAGGTTTGCTCTACAGTCTTCGTTTTAGCTGGCGATTTTTCTATAGCGTTATTCACAGATACGCCGTTACTCTTGACTTTCCTCACTATTTACCCTGGGCCCCTCTTTAGCATAAAGCATCCCACAGCCTACCCGCGATTCAAAAAATAAGCATGCAAAGGGTCTATCTTATTCAGCAAACCTATTCTCCAAGGTGTTTCTCCCCCACAGAAAATAAAACGTGCGTTGTCGCAGAGGAGTAAATAGAACCAGAATGTTGCTGGGTTTTTTTTTTGTGTGTGTGTGTGTGTCTTAGGAGCATTCATGTGCTTATCTCTAAGCTAGGCTAGTACACATTGTGCTGCGTTAGCTAAATGTTAAAGCCACCCCCGCGTCACCCCACCAAGAGTGGTGTTTTGAGGCAACTTGAACTTAGCATAAGCTTTAAATATGAAATCAATTCTAAGGACGCAGAGGCAGACCCACGCTTCCTGCCAAAGTGGGGAGAGTGGGTTTATGGGAGCGACTCAACTTGCAAGAAGCCCTTGCTTGTTACCAAATCCTGCTCTTTCCCTCGTACTGATCAACCAAGCGGGAGCGGCTACAAAGAAGAGGAGTAGGACAGCTCTGGAAACCCATTCATTTGTAGACATTAAAAAAAACAAAAAAACAAAAACTGGGCCCAGAGAGTGAAACAGCTTCCCGAAGGCCACACAGCATGCCTCAAACTTACCCTCCAAGGGAAGGGCTCAGCACACAGGCTCCGTCTTCCTCTGCGTTTATGTGAAAGTCTGACTCTATATCCCCACTTGCAACGGGGCCCGGGACAAGCCAGTTTCCTAAACGAGCAGCGCTGATCGCTGATGAACACCAAGCCAATGCTGCCTGTGAGCTTGGGAAAACACCCCTCCTGAAAAGGATGATAATCAAGCCATCGGACTGGATCAAAAAAAAAAAAAAAAAAAAGAAAGAAAGAAAGAAAAAGAGGGGCACCTGGGTGGCTCAGTCGGTTGAACGTCCGACTTTGGCTCAGGTCACCATCTCGCGAGTTCGAGCCCCGCGTCGGGCTCTGGGTCTCCGCCTCTTTCTGCCCCTCCCCCGCGCATGCTCTGTCTCTCCGTCTGTCAAAAATAAATAAAAACGTTTTTAAAAATTTCAAAAAAAGAAAAGAAAAAGAACACAGTCCTAATGGATCAGAGCCATGCCTTTCGTGTCAAGCGGCAGCCTTGGAGAAAGAAGACGAGTGTGAGAGGTCCAGAGTTAAACCCACCAGTTAAATCCACTGTTTTCCACCAGTTTGGAGAATGCAGGGGGCTAAGGAGACCGTGAGGAGGAAATCACGTCCCACTCCTCTGTGCCATTCTGGTGCAGGAGAAAGGACATCGCTGCTGCGTTAATAAAAGGACCATGTGAAGGCAGAGGCTTTGTTGGTGAAGCAGGCTGGTTGGAAGATAGCACGTAAACACAGTTGGTGGAGAACCTCTTCATGGCACGTGTGTTTGTTCCGAAAGCGCTACAGTAATAAGTCATGGAATTTATGAATAAAACCTCTTCCGTGTTTCGGCCCAAAAGGAATAAAGATTTATCACCGTCCTAACCAGGGAGCCGGTATTGACCCACTGGCCATTTGAGATTTTTAGCATTGTGGGCAAGAATATTTATTGCTTTTAATTACCATAAAGTAGCAAGGATCTTGTTTCCCATAGATTTTCATCCATTCCCCGATGCCGGTGTGTAATTCTGAGTGCAGGGAGAGGGAAAGCGATGCCCTAGCCGTGTTAAAGTAAAAATCCTCAGACGAGGATGCTAAATTAACTAATTAAAAGTGACCAAGGCTTCTTTTGAATCTCTACTTGCTTTTCAATCCCAGGAAATCAACACGGCCCGAGGGGTGGGGACACCGGGGTGAACTGGGCCTCCTGGCCGCGTGACCTCTGGCAACTCAGCGAACCTCCTTGACTCCCCCGACCCTCAACCGAAAGAAGAGCAGGAACCCAAAGAGTTACAGGTGTGGTTTCCCCACCTACTGGAGGCCTTAAAGGCAAGGAAACAGCAGCAGCCCTGGCTCTCCCTGGACCCGGCCATTGCCCATTTGGCCTCTGGAGAACTTCTTCATCTCCGCAAGCCTCGGTTTTACCGTTCATAAAATGGGGAGAACAACGCTTCCTTTGCAAGGTCATCATAATGATAAGAGGTGATAAAGGCTTGCAAAAAACCCCCAGCAGGGTTCTTAGTACCCATCATTCAGTAAATGAGAATCATTTTTACAATTGGAGGTCTAGGTGCTGCAGGCTATGTGTGCTCACCATCTCATTCTCCCCCACCTCCTTGTCTCTCTCTCTCTCTCCACACACACACACATGCACGCACGCACGCACACACACACACATATGCACACATGCAAAGGGGAGAACAGAAAGATTCAGGCTCCGGGCCGATGGTGTTGGGCTGTCCTTTTTCCAAGAGTTCCTCGGCTGTGGGCTGTCAGCTACGATCTGTATGTCTGAATCCACCTACGGGTCTTCTGTGGCCGAAGGAAAGAACTTCGAGCAATTGCCGGTCATGTGCCAACAGCCGGGCACTCCACGCTACTGTGGGTAAGACAGGCTCTCTTCGCTCCGCGTTGCCAATGAGAAAACTGACTGCTGACCACACCAAATGGCTCCACGAAACAGAAGAACGCACTCTCAGGCTTAGGACGCACAGGGAGGGGTCGTTAGACTCCGCTTGAACACTTCCAGGAGCACTTGGTGGCACCTGCAATAGTGACCTTCTTTATGTTCCACCCCTCCCCCCATTGTTTGACCTTGGGCACGTTCCTAACTTCTTCAAGTCTTAGCTTTCTTATCTGCAAAATGGGAATCAACGTATCGATTTATGGGATAATTGTGAGGGCTCGCCAAAATAATCTGTATGAGGCTTAGTTACCAATGTCTGGCCCAGAGCGCATCGATGAATAGAGACTGTCATATGAGACCTCTGGATCGTTATTTTCCTTTCCTGCTGGCCAATTCTGGAGAGGAGATGCCCCCAAACGGGTTTGCCAGAAAGGAGAGAGCAAGGTGACTGATGCGTTTTACCTGCCGTTGGCCCACCTGTAAAGTAGTCGTTGTAGACCGGGTTAATATTTCCTCACTTGAGAACATCTGGACTTCTCTCCTGCCTTAGGAGACTCATCAGGGTCATATTTTACTGAGTGTCTGCCTCCATGAAGTGTGATATATGCACTTTGTAAGTAGAGGAGAGAGGCTTTAGCTCTGTGAAAACGTAAGCGATGGAAATATCTCAGGGAATAGAAAGAACGCTGCCTGAAGTAGCGATGATCAAGGAAATACTTTCTAACAAATCCCCATATGGACTCACTGATGACCATCAGTGGTAAGTGTCTTAGGTTAAGCATCACTTAACGAAATGCAGGGATGTACTAGACGGCAGCAGTTATATCTAAGGGACGCAGAGATGGAGAGAAGAAGAACGGAGGGGACGAGGGTATGGGAAGTAAAAAAAGGAGAAGATGGAGAGGGCGAGGGGAGCAAGAAGAGAGAGGAAAATACAGAACACGGCGAGAAGGAAACAGCAAGAGGCGGGGTAATAAAGGAGGGCAGTAGGATCGAAGGGGGATGCGTCGAAAGTCGAGAAAGGCAAGGAGGGGCGCCAGGATTTGCTGCCAGACGGACCCCTGCCATAACCGGGCCTGCCGTTTGTCGGGGCCACCTTGGGTGATGAGTTCTGCAGCGGTTTCTCCGAGCAAGGGGCCCCCTCCCCTCTGTGCTTGGCTCACCTGCCTGCTCCCGCTGTCCCTGCTGGGAAAACAGCGATGCTCTCTGCAGGCTGGAACAGACGAGCATGCTTCTTCCTTCCTCACCTAAGCACTGGCCCCTGGAAACGCTGCTCCTGGCTCTTGCCTTTCAGTTCTTTGCTAAGCAAGCAAATGATAAAGGAGAAGACGAGTTGAGATTCTTTTTATATTTTTACTGAAAATGGCCACAGACGGGCCACTTTTCCAAGTCAATGGCTCTCTTGCGGGGCCTCACAAGCCCTCCGCCTCAGCGATCAGTGCCACTGGACGCTGCCTTCTTTATCTCAGAGACTCCTTCAGAGCTCGGCGTGGTGCCTTTTGTGCAATGGTGACAAACAGGAATGGGGCCACTTGCCTGGCACCGTTTCGGCCTACGTAGAGACAGAGAACGGGCTGGTACGTTTTATAGAGCTTTGGCTGGGGTAGACCTGAGCAAGCATTTCACACAAAGAAAGATGAGACACAGAGCTTCCGAGAGGCAAAGTCACAGGGTTGGTTGGGGGCAGAGCCTACGTGTCCCCCTCCCCCCCCGCCCCCCTTACCCCAGCCTGGGGCTCTTTTTCTCTGGCAGGCCCCTGCCGGTCAGGCTGTATCACCAAGGAAAGCAAAACTTCCTTCCCTTAGTGCAGTTATATGTCACCTATAAGTTGGGTATTTTTCCTGGGAGTTAAATAGCTTTTACGTTTTTATGTTTTATTTATGTTTTTCAGCGTTTTTTCAAATGAATTTAATAATGCCTACACGCAGCGTCTCTTCCTCCAGACGCTATTACTCAGAAAGCTTCCCCAAGAACTGGCTGATGAATCCTGGAGAGTCCTTAGCACAAGGCAGGGGCCCAACGATGTGCCATTATGACTCTGTACAACCTGCTCCCTCCCGCCTCATTTGCACAGAGGCTCTGTATTTCCACCGCACCCTAGATGCCCAGGCAAGTTGGTTTCTGGCGGAGGACGTGCATTCTCCCGCTCGATACCTGCCCATCTGCCATGTCCCCCTGCAGAGCGCAAACCCACCCGCTTCTCTGTCCCAAAACGATCAGCGCTGATTCATGCCTTTGCCTCATCGCTCCTTTAATCCCATTTCCCCTTCAGGGGGATAAGTCTCCTGCCAGATAGCCGCCTTTGTAAAAGCTGTGATATTTGTGATTTTTTTCACTTTTATGTTTCGGCAAGTTGGGCCGTCTCCTTTAAAGAAACATAAAGCGTCAGCATCTCTGCTTCTGATCGCGAGGCCGGGCCGGGCACCAAAAATAGGCACGGAATCCGCTGAAGTTCTGCCTTTCCAGGGAGGAACGCAGAGAGACGCTTCTCGGGGGTTCTCGGGACCTCCGAGCATCAGCAGGGCTGTTGGGTCCGGAGGACGTCAAGAGACTGGGCGTTTAGATCGGGTCAGGTCTCCCATTCGGCGTTTGACCTTGGAGAGAAGGAGGGACCTTCCTGAAGATCCTCAGTTTGCTCACCTACAAAATAAGGAAGTCGGGCACTTTTCGCTGCTGAAAGTTATTACCTCTATCACTGAAATCCTGTCAGAGCCCAAAGGAATTCATTTTAATGATTAAATTCCAGGCACCGTGTAGCCCTGGGGGAGATAATTGGGGAACATGGCTGTGCCTTTTAAATCAATCCATATGGTGACCCCCAACTCTGCCTAATTGTCAAGAAAGGCCCTTCAACCAGTCTTCAAATAGGCTGAATTATAAATTAGACATGCCCGTATCCAGAGGTACATTATTAGGTAGAGATGTTTTATAGACCGTAATTGCACATGGACAATGCAGTGACAGCCAGCTGACCTGCCAATTCCATAACCCAAACCCTTTATTACCTGGCAAGAATGCATTTGCCCTGTCTACACTCTGCTTTTATAAAAAAATGAAAAGAAAAAAGAAAAAAAAAAAAAAGGTTACAAGTCAACAAGCTGATAACCTGGCTTTATCTTGAGAAAATAGATTCCGTGATATGCCCTGGGGTCAGTGTGGATTTAAGTCAATTCCACACACCTTCTGTAGCCACTTCTGTGGACCAGCCGTGCTATAGACTTAAAAAAAAAAAAAAACCCACAAAATTCTAGAGTGCTTGTCTGAACAATGCTAACAAGGATGAGCCTTCACAATTGCATTAAAAATGATACAACATCTCACATGCATTCACCTTTGGGACGCTTGCAACAGCTCCCCGAAGTAGGGAAAGTGTCATTGTCTCCAGCATACAGATCAGAAGACAAAATTCACAGAAAAATAATCACTAGAGTTAAGTTGCTCGGCATTTCGCACCTGCAATTTTGTCTCGTCACCGTGACGCTCACGTGAAGTGAGCGTTTTTATCTCCATTTCACAGATGAGATTACCGAGCCTCAAAGCAGTTAAGGACTCAGGCACGGTTAGCCCAGGATCACGTGACTCTACAAATCCATGTTCCTAACTTCTTTCTCACCTGTCTGGTGACTTGTCCAAGGTGTCATATCCAGAGACACGACCGAGCCACAGACAGAGCCCCGTCCCTCGGCTTCACCCTACCCTTAAATACTTCGCCCTCTCACTCTCTTACATCTTCTATGCCACGTCCTGGAAGATGGGCAAGAATCCTATGGCACGCTTTGTGCTTCTCTATTAACCAGAACTTTGTATTTCCTGGCTGTTCCTGATAACAGAGAATTTACTTTTAATTTTGCGCAAGCCAATCAAAGCAAAAGAAAAGTGGAAGCCAATTATTTTCAGTACATTGCGCGTCTGCCTCCCGGTCTGTTGTGGTTGCAGATGTGCAGAATGACTTGGGAAAAGGCTGGGGCAAAAGTCATTAACATGTTCGGTTTTCAAAGGGAAACCTACTTAGACTTCTGGGAGACTGGAACAGGTCGGGGCTCTTACAGCCTTTCACTAGAACCATGTCCCTCCCGCTCTTCTACTGGTCTCCATCCCTGTCGCCATGTTCCTTTTCCACACCCCCACCCTCCCTCTCGTGAACCATGAAAGAGCCCTTCGAACCCGCTTTCTCCTACCAGCTGTTTGTCTGTCCAATTCATTACTTGCACTGCAACCAGAGGGTTCTTTTCGAAACACAGATATGATTATGTCTCTTGCCTGCGTAGGGGAGGAAAACTTCTCTTCTCCCCTTCTAGGTTCTTTGGCTGGTCCGATAATTAAATTGACATAAGACAGATTCATGGGAGAAAAATGTTCTTTCATATTTATTGGGAGCCCATAAAACTACGACGCTCAAAGTAGTGAAGGAGGCAGGCAGCTTTCTTATCTTTTAGACAGGAAGCAATGAATTTGTGAGGAATTGACAAGACAAGGTGCTTTGGGTGTGGAGATGTTAATTAGCAAAGAAATAACAAAGTGTTTTGGGTTTTTTTTTTTTTTTGCTTTTTGTTTGTCTTTTTTTTTAGGTAGCCTTCTCTGACCTGAACCCTTTGTGTCTGGTGCCTTCTCCCCTCCTAGGACAGGACGGTACCTTTCACATGCAAGAGATATTTCCTGCTTTCAGGGGGACAGAGTAGAGCCGAGTGTCTTTCTGGCACCGGCTGTTTCCTTCCTAACTTTATTTTATTTATTTTATTTTTTAAATGTTTATTTATTCTTGAGAAAGAAAGGGGGGGAGGGGCAGAGCAAGAGAGAACAGAGGATCTGAAGCAGGCTCCTAGCTGACAACAGCGAGTCTGAGGCGGGGCTTGAACTCACGAACCGGGAGATCATGACCTGAGCCAAAGTAGGAAGCTCAATCGACTGAGCCCTCAGGCGCCCCTCATTACTAAATTTAATTCAAAATAATCAATATGCCAAAGTGGCATATTCTGAGGTGGCCTATTTTGTTCCCCATCACCTGCTTTGATTCCTCCAGCCTCCCTCTTGCTGGCCCAAATCCTCTACTGGACTGACCGATGGGGCCATGTGTCCTTGGTCCCACCTCCTTTTCTCTTACTGCCTTTCCTTCACTTTCTTTCTTCCACCTCCTGGATTTTCCATGTATAAAGTTCCTTTCTGAAGGTACCTGTGTGGCTCAGTCGGTTAAGCGTCCGACTTCGGCTCAGGTCATGATCTCATGGTTCGTGAGTTCGAGCCCCGCATTGGGCTCTGTGCTGACAGCTCAGAGCCTGGAGCCTGCCTTGGATTCTGTGTCTTCCTCTCTCTCTCTCTGCCCCTCCCCTACTCGTGCTCTGTCTCTCTCTCTCTCAAAAATAAATAAACATTAAAAAATAAATAGCGTTCCTTTCTGTCCCGGTGCCTTTGCGTGACCCTCCCTCCCCGTGGAGTCTTTAGATCATTCTGTTTCCACCAACCCTTCCCACACCCCCACACATGCATCCAAACACTCAGCCACACTTAGGAACCTCTCCACCCCAAATTACACATGCCCTTCTGAGGGAAGCATTCCCCAATCTCCATGCGAGGTCAGGCCACGGTGGCCCATGTTCTTCACTAGACCACAGGCTGTAGGGGGACGAGAGGTCACATCTGTCTTCCTGAGCTGTGTCTCCTTCCTGCCTGGCTTGGGGTCTCATACACACTGGGTGTTTGATGATGCTGATGCTGTGTTGACTTGTTGGTGGAATAAACAAATATTCAGGCTTATCCAGCTCTACTCTGGCCTTGGTTGGTTCCATCCCAGAACACAGAGACCATCGGAGCTTTCTCCTTCTCCCCTAAACATAGCTTCTCCTCTTCCGATATTACACATTCAGTTCCAAGATCCTGGCAGTTTGGCGCGGCCTCCAATGCAAAGATATGATCAATTTTATGATTTTAGCCATTTAGTTTTCTTCTGTCTTCTCGCTCCCCCGATTCTCTCCTTTACGCAGTCCTGATTAATATAACGCATCTGGCCTATAAAGGAGAAAAAGTGCATAATTTTAAAAGCAGCCCTCTTAAGAAGCACCTATCAGTTTAACTTATACTTAGATAGGGAGTAAACCAGGATAGGTCATGCTTACCGAAAAACGCGACAGTTTAAAGTGCTGCGAACATTTACAGAAACCTCTAAAAGACCAAATATTCCCTGACCGAATAATTGTTTTTCCTTTTCTGTTTTTTTTTCCTTCTTCTTTCCTTTGCAAAGAAAAATGTTTTCAAAACATTTTTTACCTTCCTAACAGCCAAAAGGTTGTTAAGCGGCTTCACACATTTTTTCCCTCTGGGGTGTTCATCTCCACCAAAGTTAATGGACGGAAAATTAATGTTTCTCTCCAAATGTTTCCACAATCACAAAGCAAATAGTTGATTCTGCCAAGATGAGAGTGTAAATCTGCCCTCAGGAAAAGGCTTCCGTCACTATTACCCACATCATTTAGCCCAAATCCAGAGACTGGCCTAATTATTATGATAATTAAGGAAATGTGGATTTAGGGACCTAAAGGACCGTCCAGATATAACTGACCACACCAGACCATCAACTGCCCACTCTACTGTTGTTTTCATGCTAGGTAGACTGAGTTTTCCTTGCATATGACACAATTTGGTTTTTTAAGTGATGCTTTCCAAATATTGTGACTCAAAGTCAACACACGTTGAAATCTTTTCTAGGCGAGTAAAATGATTTAATTATGAATCACTTTCCAAGAAATAGATTGAGGCTAAAGCCCACATGTCCACAGAGTGGATGGACTGTTACCAACTTATGCATCAGGGTCCCATTTAAGCTTCTGTTTTCAAGGATCATCATTTAATTGGTTTTGATCACAAATGGGAGAATATCAACATGTCTCTTAAGGAAAATGCAAGGCAGGGGGAGCCTCACCTTTGCAAATAGATCCCGGTTTAATAAACCTGTAGCAAAGCCACTCTCACAAAATGCGGTAACGATAAATCAAGTGTAATAGGAATTTCTGCTGGAGGATTGTTTTTGGTCTTGCTGACCTTCCACCAAATACCACCAAAGAACAATAAGGAAGAAAATAACTACTAAAAACAAACATTTAATGGAGCATACTGAGGGCCAGACGCTGTTCCAAATTGGTTTCCTGAATTAACCTCATCCTCACCAGAACCCGCAGAAGTAGGTTGCCGTTATCACTTCCAGGTCACAGCTGATGAAACGGAAGCACAGAGGTTAAATGACTCGACCAAGGCCACGTGGCTAATTAGTGGCAGATTTGGAATCAAAGCTTCGAAGGCTACCCCTTGAACCTATCTTTTAACCATGAGGCTATACTGTTAAGCGAGCTCCAGGGGAGCAAAATGTTTACTAGCTCTTGTTGGAGGACTTGCCTTGAAGTCTGGCTTCCTTCCCTGGGACAGTTCTAGGCCCTAGAAAGAGCCAGAAGCCACGGTGCTCTTTATCTGCAGTCTACCAGGATCTCAGCACGCAATTTCCTGCCCCCTCTAAGCAAGTCTGAATTGCCTCAGCCCAGCCCTGAGTTAATGCATCCCCTAAACAGGACGTACTTCCCAAACCAAAATAAGGCACCCCGGAGAGACAGAAAAGGCCTATCCAGAGACCTTTGGACTGTGGGATATCCAGCTGAAACTCTCTCTTGAGGAATGAACTCCACTGCTGCTCCCCTCAGGTCTGGATAGCCCTGGCTCTCGCTGCTCATGTGTATGCAAAGATCCTTCCTTTCCCAGCTCATTGTGTTAGGCTTCTTCTGTTGAATAGGCTTGGTCCACCACCCCAGAGTGAGACGCAACCCCCAGCGAGTAAGACACAACCCCCAGTGAACGATAAAATGTGGTAGGGGGGAAACATGTCTGCTTTCCCTTCTGGGGAATGAAAGCTAGGTAAGTAATGAATTATTTTTGTTAGCAAGGGCAGTCTTATTAAGGAGTCACATGAAAAGGACTTGACATTTTGTTTGGATGTGAGAGAAGGAGGTAAAGAAGAATTTTCAGGCACTAAAGTGAGTGCATTCAAAGGGGGAACGCACCAATAAAGAAGTGAGAAACGGGGGCTCCTGGGTAGCTCAGTCGGTGGTCCAGCTCTTGATTTTAGCTCTGGTCACAATCTCACGGGTTCACGGGATCAAGCCCCGAGTTGGGCTCCACGCTGACAGTGCGGAGCCTGCTTGGAATTCTCTCTCTCTCTCCCTCTCTCTCTGCCTCTCCCAGCTCGTGACTTCCCTCTGTCTCAAAAATAAATAAAAACGTCAAAAATTAAAAAAAAAAATAAAGACGAGTAATGACAATGGCTTGCTTTGGAAAAGGCAAATACATTTAAGAGGAAAAAATAAGTAAAAAGGAATTGAAGGAGAGGAAGAGGTAATGGGAAAGGCTGCGGACTAACTGGTCCATTATGGAGAGAAAAGTCCAAGGGAAAACAATCCTGCCCTAAGGGATATACTCATTAGTGTCCTACTCTCAGAGAGGTCACAAAATGTGAAGACAAGGAATGGTTTTTGAGGTTGCAGTTGGGTGACCCTTGAAGGGGCTTTTCCAGCGTTCAGTGGTGCCACGTAGCAATCCAGATTTCTGGAGAATCACACGATAAAATACGTTTAAAACATCGTATAAAAAACCGCTAATTGGTGGGGCGCCTGGGTGGCGCAGTCGGTTAAGCGTCCGACTTCAGCCAGGTCACGATCTCGCGGTCTGTGAGTTCGAGCCCCGCGTCAGGCTCTGGGCTGATGGCTCGGAGCCTGGAGCCTGTTTCCGATTCTGTGTCTCCCTCTCTCTCTGACCCTCCCCCGTTCATGCTCTGTCTCTGTCTCAAAAATAAATAAATGTTAAAAAAAAAAAAAAAAAAAAACCGCTAATTGGTGAGCACAGGTATGAGGAGACGGCCATGCAGTGGACTTCAAATACCAGCCAAACTTCTATTGGAAAAGGATAGCTTTGCATTCAGTTTCAGACATTCCTGATGGAAGGCCAGCTGCTGTCCATGGTGCTAAAAGAGTCATCTGGCATTAGAATATTGCAGCGATATGACCAGTATAGTTGGAGTGAATTAGGTGTTTCATTACATGCCTCTATTTGGGGGATTTATTTTTCACCGAGATGAGATTTTTCATATATATTTCCCATCTGGAAGGTTTTTTTTTTAAAACTCCCCAATGGTTAACACTAGAATGCAATTGCTTTTTTTTTCTTTCTTTTTCTTTCTCTCTTCCTTTTTTTAAAAGAAATCCCTTGAAACATGAGTATAAGAAATAGAGGCGAGGGAAAAACAGAAAGTGCAAGGCATGTTGAAAAGGTTATAAATTCTTCCTTTTTTCAAAATACCTGAAACCACAAAGTCTCCACTCGGTTCTACCCCTCCCATGGCACTCTCAAATTAAAGAAAATTTTTTAATAATAAATAAATACCACAGCAACAACAAGACTTAAACTGTACAGAATTCAAGCATCGCAATGATGCTCACAATTAAAAATTAAAGTGGAAGAAATAGAATATGATTGTTGTGAATAATCATAAAGCATTAAAATGGTTGCCCATGGAGTCACGGTCTTATTTCTTGTGTGTTCCTTTGCAAAACACATTTTTGAGTCACTAGAAAAATAAGGAATAGATAGCAATAAGTAATCCCTGTAACATTCCTGATGAAGTCAACATAACTACTCCACAAGGTCACTTTTGGTAGGATCTACTGGGGAGAGTTGCCAATGAACTTGTGGGTTTGGTTGGGTAAATCACCAAAGCATTTTTTTTCTCATTCAAAAATGATTGGAAGACCAAATTAAATAAGAAATAAAAGATCCAACTGTCATCATGAAATCATTAACAAAAATGTGATCAGTATGCCCACGGCGTGTCTATAATGGAAGACAGAGGATAAAGGCTCTACGCATATCAAAGGGTGTATCATGAACGTTTGATCAGAGAAGCAGAATATGTAGTGTAGAGACTGGACCTTCAATCTTGGGAGCTGGTGAAACAGCCGATGTGAGGCTTCTGCTTCTGTGTCTGCTGATGCGGCCTGAAGTCAGCAGGGTGGTCAGTGGGGAAGTGAAGACAATCTTAAAGCAGCAGAAGCAAGAGCAAGCATAAACCCATGAGGACGGCGGGAGCCCTCGAGGAGAGACTGAGAACCGTGTGACTCTCTCACCGCCTTCAGTCTTCAGCTTTGGTGGTGGGGCTGGCCAGCAGGAGAAGCTGCATTCTTGGTGCCAGTTAGACGTCTGCTCCAGGAGTGGGGGAAGCTGAAGAAGATTCACGAAAGCTGGAGGAGCTCATGGGCCTGGCTGTGACCCCACGCTGACCAGGTGAGCTAGCACACAGGCACAGCGTGCAAGAGCTGTATACTGGTCAGTGTTCTCTGACCCATGCGAGTATGGAGGCCAGCCTTCCCAAGGTCTATCTTCCTCCAGCTGGAGACCCAGGAGATACAATGATAACAGTTGCCGTCTGAATGCCAACAGACTTGAGACCCAGGAAAAGCTGATGCTTCAGTTTGAGCCTGAAAGAGGACAAACCCATTGTCCCAGCTTGAAGGCCGTTGGGCAGGAGGAGTTTCCGCTTACTCAGAGGAGGGCCAATCTTTTTGTTCTATGTATGCCTTCAACTGATTAGATGAGGCCCACCCATGTTAGGGAGGGCCTTCTGATTTCCCCAGTGTACTGATCCAAATGTTGATCTCATCCAGGAACACCTTCACAAACACACCTGGAATCACGTGTGACCAAAGGTCAAGGTATTCTCTGGCCCAAACAAGTTGGCACACTGTAAGATCGGGGCATCTGGGTGGCTTCGTTGGTTGAACATCTGACTCTTGATTTCGGCTCAGGCTATGATCTCAGGGTCATGGGATCGAGTCCCGCATTGGGCTTTACACTGAGCATGGAGCCTGCTTAAGATTCTCTCTCTCCCTGCCCCCCCCACCCCTCCCCCTCCTAAAAAAATGGCAAGGTCACCTTGGACCTTGTAATGATCTTCCAAATGTAAAAAGACTCTGGATACTTCTTCAACTCTGCCTCCCAAATCGTGCGGTACGTGTCTTCTGGCTATTCATTCCGAAGTAGCTGGTGAAGGGAATTCCGGGAAACATAGTTGTCGGTAAACTTGGCATAATGCGAACCCATCCTCAAAGCCTTTATCAAAACTGGTAGTGCTGACAAAGGATCAGAGGGGATCAGAAGGGGACATCTTCATCTTCCAACGGGAGAAGGGATGACAATGGCATTATGTGGTAGTATTCTCGAATAACACAATATGGCAGAAACAGAACCGCGAGTGGAGTGGTTGAGTCAGAGATATCAGAGGTAGGAAGTGCCCCATCACTGAGAAGTATCCAAGCAGAGAAAGCATAATTTCCGTTCACAACGGTTTCGAGGTCATTTTTAACTTGCGTGGATGTATTCGAGCTAAACGACGGCTGGGATGATTTCTCAAAGAGCTGGTGGCTCCCGTTCTTAAGGAAATTCGACATCTCATAAAAAGCTACAACTATTCCACTGAAAATGAACATGACGTATGATAGACTCGTTCAAGGGATTGGGGTGTGGGGGAAATAAAGGAAAAAGGAAGTACCACGGAAGGCAATAAAGTTTGAGAGATGTGTGTGAGAAGGAGTAGTTTTGGGGACCCCACCTCGACCATCAGAATGGAACCTTGGTGGGAAGATACTCTGAAACGCAAATTCATCCTCCAGCTTAGGTGCCGTTAACGCTGTAAGGATGCAACCCGTAGGCATTAACGTGGTCTCCGTGGCCCTGATGGATATGATCTCCTCACCACTAACCTCAGCTCGTGCCGTTCTCTACCCAGCGCCCGCCGTGATTGCCTTTCCCTTCTTTCTTGAAGCTGTCAGACTCCCTCCCGCCGTAGAGCGCTTCTATGTGCTACGGTGATGGCCCGCCATGCTCTTGATCCGTTCTTGACCTGCGTGAATCTATTCGTGCCTCAACCTCAGGTTCAATATTATTTCCCAGGGAGGCTGTGCCTGTAATGCTCTCTCCCCACCTCTGAACGAGCCTGGTCCCTCAGTTACACACACTCTTATCGCCCCCTCTACCTCTCTGTCGTCACACTGAGCAGAACTGTAATCCCATGGTTATCATTGAGATCAATAGTTTGTTTCAGACCCTACCACTAAACGATAAGCTAAGTGAGTCTGTGTGGTGTGTCCGCCTGTTTGCGTGGCCATTGTTGGGTCGTTAGGTATTGTCTGAATGGAGCAAACGAAGGAAACAGATGGGCTTTGCGAATTGCTGGATCTTGGGTTCTGTATCTTTGTAGATGAATCATTTAACTCACCGGGCAAGGTGACAATCAGTTTCTGCTGCTGAAAAGCATCATTATCCAGCCCTGTTGTCAGCCCTGTCCCTATTGAAGGCAAAGCAGTTTTTATTTTGGATTTGCTCAACATGGCCTGAGCGTCTGCAGCATCAGAAGGAGCTGAGCACATCCCTCGGCATTTTATCTCTTCCTTGGGTGGCTCGGGAACAGTCCAACGTTTTCCTGATCCTGGATGAACATTACTTTTTGCAAACATCTGCTCCGAGTCCAAATTCCTAGGGAAACAGTATTTAGGACGGCATTGTGTCTCTATTTCTGTGTTTACCTCATTTCCTCTCTGAAGACCCTTTCCCTTGAGTTCCCGTGTAGCTAAGAACATTCTGCACATCCTCACCTGGGAGTTGGTCGCAAAAGGAGTCCGGGGACGAGGCCTCCTGTCTGGAGTATTGAGAGTTTGGCCTCATCCCAAATATGTACGCCTTCTCTGGGAGGGAAAGGAGGTGCATTCTGGATCTCTCTGGTGTAATCTGAAGAAAGAGAGTCAGGAAGTAAATCGAGCAATTAGTTGGTGAATAGAAATGTCTGTTCAGGTTTTTCAGTCTCTAATTCCTCTTTCAGCCAAAGACAGATATAATATGGACAAAGAGCCAGGCAGGGTGTTTTGGACTCTGCGTGGAGAAGCCAGGCAAGGGTTTGCAAACGAGATGTCACGAAGATAGCTCTTGAAAGATAAGGAGGGTTTTGTCAGGTGGCGAAGGGGCAAAGGTATTCCCTTCAGAGGAAACAAAACAGGGTAAGAAGGGGACACTGGGTGTGGGCAGGATGGACAGGGTGAGGTAAGGGGGATAGACAAAGCAGTGAGAGGTAAGATATGCGTTTCTTACTGTGATTCCCACACCGGGGGCCGTGAGGACCGTCTCCAGTCACTGACGTAGTCACAGACCTTGTGAATTTTGTTCACCTGTAAACAGCCTCAGAAGGGAGATGCGGTCTGAGATCCTCAGGGCCTCCTTTTTCTGTCTCTGCTGCGTAAACGCGGAGTGCCCGGCTTTGGAACATCACTCTTGCTCGGCCCTCACCTCTGAGTTTAACTCATTCTCTGATTACTCAGAATCCAATGTTTCCAGCATCTTTCCAGCAGGGACAGTCCGATGTTCTTCTTTTGTCCTCTCCGTGAAGTATTTGCACTCATTATTGCAAACAGAAAGAAACACGATCGATCCTTTTATGGTGATGTCGTGTCAAGAGACCTTTCCTGGCTCCCATGTGATTAGTGCTAGTGACCACGCTATTGAATCTCTTGGATTTTGCATGGGAACCCTGAAGATAATCATCCTGATGGTGTTGATGGCAAACCCTTCTGCAGAGCTTGCATTTTTTGAGGGTGATGGAAATATTCGTCTTTCTTAGGACTTCTATGTTTTAAGCATTTGGTAGATACTAGCTCATGGAATTTACATGCTTAATCCTGTGGGTGGGTCACGTTACCATCATCATCAAAATCGTAATTTTATAGGTGGAACAGGTATGGCGTAGGGGTTAAGAAACGTGTCCAGGGATTCTCGGACAGGAAGAGAGAGATCCAAGATGGAAACCCAAGTGCGGCTTCATCAATCCATTCTTTTGACTGCTAGGCCACCTTGCCTCTCTGTTTTGATTTGGTCTCCTTCTTTCCGACGTTGGACTCGTGCGTATCTTTCTCAGATTATTTTCTTAATATGAAATTTATCGTCACATTGGTTTCCATCCAACACCCAGTACTCATCCCAACAGGTGCCCTCCTCCGTGCCCATCACCCACCCTCCCACCCCCCATCAGCTCTCAGTTTATTCTCAGTCTTTAAGAGTCTCTTATGGTTTGGCTCCCTCCCTCTCTAACTTTTTTTTTCCTTCCCCTCCCCCATGGTCTTCTGTTCAGTTTCTCAGGATCCACGTAAAAGTGAAAACATATGGTATCTGTCTTTCTCTGTATTGCCTAATATCCTTCAGGTGGATGTCAGGAGTGCGCCAAATGTTGAGGATAATTCTTTTAAAGCCTTACCGTTAGGCATGGCGTTTGCTGCCCTCCAGTAGGATAGCACTTCCGTTGAAAAATTAAAACAAGATAGTGTTCTCAGCCTGGTCGCGGGGAGATCAGCCTCACCCGGGAGCTGGCAAGGCCAAATCCACTTCCGATATGCCTCGTATATGGTCCTCTATGGCTCTTTTACATCTTCCTGTCGTGCCAAGCGAAGATAACCTAATGTGAACATTTTACTTTTTAAAGTATTTTTCCACTCTGTACTTTTTTTCCTTATGGTCTTAGTATTTGCTCCAGGGCTTACCATGTACCTCCTACAGATGGCATATTTTTAAAGCCTCTTCTTGGTTTAACTGTCTCTTGCTTTAAGACTAGCTCAGGTCGGAAGCAGCAGGTCTGCTGGGTTGGAAACCATACGAGCTCAAGGCTCACTGAAGCTTGCTCTATGTGTGAAGTTCACGTTCATTTTTGACCAAGAAAGGCGTCCCCTGGATTTATGTGGTATCGAATGCCGCCTTTTGGGTTGGACCTCTTGGCCTCACCCGCAGTCCTCAACTAGGACAGGGGACCCAGCGTCAGTGTGGCAGGAAGCCTGCAGTGAGTCAGGGAAAACCTCATTTTCACTTGGGTTAACTCAGAGTTTGCAATTTCTTTACGCTTTCCAGGAGTAAACGGATTTGCTAAGCAAATGTGTAAAGAAAGCAGCAAGGGAGAGAGTTCACCTACTTACATAAACCAATAGCTTTTAAGAAACTGAGAACATGATTAGAAAATAAAGGGATGCTTTTCATTGCAAATGAGCCTTTATCTATCCATTAAAGCAGCCTGGGGTGGGCGGGCTATCTTCTCGGGCAATCTTCCAAGGGCCTTCTCCAGGGCGCCTTCCTCTGCAAAAGCTACCACAATGATTAGGGTGGAGAACACAACAGAGACTCTGGTGTCAGAGACACGTGGGTGCAAATCTTGTCTCTGCTCCTTGGTGGTTGGGCAAGTTTGGGTGAGCCACTTACGCCACCGTTACTCACCGTGCGGTCCTCAGACCAAGGTCATCTGCATCACCTGGAGGTTTATTAGAGATTTGGAACCTCAGGTTCTGGCCAGACCTCTTGTATTTTAAGAAGGTTCCCCAGGGATCCATTTGCACGTTGAAGTTTGAGAGGCGCTGACCTAGGCTCTCTAATCTTCGGGTTCCCCGAACGTGGCTGGGAAAATTAAATGGTGCATCGAGATCTAGCACCTATAACAGATGCTGGCACCGAGAGGTCTCTCCAAAGATGGCAGTTTTCTTGAGCATTGTTCTTGATGGTTCTGCTGTGGTCATGGCTCTCAGCTGAGTCCCCCCGTCACCACCCTGAGGTGTACCAGGCCTTTACTGTGCAGATGGGAACCTTGCCCAAGCCACGGCCAGGGCACGTAGCACCTTCTCTGAGCCTGGTTCCAGTCTGTAGAGCGGGAGGACAGTCCTCCCTTAGAAGGCTGCAGTGAGAGGAAAGGAAGTAATGCCCAGTTGCTGTGCTCGCCCCTGGCAATCCGTTTTCTCCCCGAATCTTCTCTCCCACGCAGGGGAAAGACAATCAGAGAGGTGACGGAGTGTGCCCAAAGACGCACAACTAGTAAGCAGCAGAGCTTGTACCCGAATCGGAGCAAGTCTGAATCCAAAGCCTTTCGCTGCTTGATTCCGGGCATCTCCTGCAGCAGAAAATTTTCACTGCCGCGTCCAGATGTCGCATCTGTCATCAGGTGTCCCCAGCCCTGAAGAATTATTAGCGACTGAGTGTGGGCTTTGGCTTTCTACCCTGTTGTGCTGACCCCAGCTAGAGGCCGGTATTTTGCTTCCCTGCCCACTTGGACACGCTCCGATCAACCCAATTCACTCCACCGTTTCCCACTTTTTTTTTCCCCCTCCAAGGGCTCGGATGGCCAGATTCAGAGTCGGTTGCCTCGGAAAGTCAGGTTAGGGAGCCAGAGGCTGAGCTAATTACAGTAATTAAAGCTTCCTATTTACAGAACACCTCATGGGCAGAAGGAATGCAGACCATGTTCCCTGGCCGGTGCAAGAAAAGCTGTCCCACTCCCACACTGCTGTGCTGCCGATTCCCCGGAGGCCTGGAGGGGAGGCCAGGAGGAAGCACACATCCCCATCGCACTGGACCCCATCAGATGTGGGGCAGAAGTACTTCTGGTCAGATGCCGGTCAAGGTGAGCATCAGCCAGGCCTCCAAAGAACCCAGAAGGCCGGCTCCTTCCAGGTCCCAACAAATCCACAGCCTGACAAGACGCTACCGTGCTATTTAGCTGCCCTTGTAAGTTTATTCATTTTCGAGAGACAGAGAGAGACAGAGCGCAAGCAGGGGAGGGGCAGAGAGAGAGAGAGAGAGGGGGACACAGAATCCGAAGCAGGTTCCAAGCTCTGAGCCGTCTGCCCGCACCGAGCCCCCTGGGCGGGGCTCAGACCCATGAAGGGCGAGATCATGACCTGAGCCGAAGTTGGGCACTTAACCGTCTGAGCCACCCGGGTGCTCCTAGGTGCCCTTGTATAATACGTGTCTTACAAGTGTCCTATCGTTACCACGTGTCTTACATCCATCCTCTTTAACTCTTATGAGAGTGGGGTGAGGCAGCGTCTCTTATCCCCATTTTACGGATAAGAAAAATGAGGCTCAGCGAAGTTAAATAACCGGTGTCACACAGCTAGTGAGCGGTGCAGCTGACTTGACTGCCTCAGGTTCGTGGAACTGTAAAACCCATGAGCGAGCCATCACGTCATACGGCCTCCCTCCAGAACTTCACCAATTACCTGGTGCTTTCACTGCTACTTCCTTTGTACAGCCCTCTGTGGACGGATGTTATCTCCGGTTAGTAGATGAAACACTCAGGCAGGTGCATGTTCAAACACACACACACACACACACACACACACCCAGATTCAGAGAGGTCTCACACCTTTCCCTGGTCGTATCTCTAGACGGCGGCAGACGACGCTTGGCCATCTGGATTTCTTGCCACCGTGGCTTGCTGCTTCCTTTGGTCTAGCCTTTTATTCAATCAGTAGGGTCTTTTCAAAAACCAATACGTGGTTAGCAATGCCTTTAATAGATATCGAGTGAATATAAATCTGGTGTTGTTTATCACATAAGCAATACTTTATTTATTCCCCTCAGAGTAACACTGGCTATATCCAACATGTTCGATTTTTCTTCCTTTTTTTTTTTAATGTTTATTTATTGTTTTTGGGAGACAGAGAGAGAGAGAGAGAGCAAAAGCAGGGAAGGGGCAGGCAAGGAGGGAGACATGGGATCCGAAGCAGGCTCCACGCTCTGAGCTGTCAGCACAGAGCCCGACGCGGGGCTCGCACCCACGAACCACGAACCACGAGGCGACTGAGCCGCCCAGGCGCCCCCATGCTTGATTTTTCTAAGTAGCACCCCATTACCTGATTCCAGGGGAAGCGGCCAGTCTACCAAACTTCTAACACGTCAGACAAGCCATCTTCACTCTGTCACCAGTGGATCATTAACGATTGAAATAAACCTACTTGCTCGGAGTCAAAGAGCCAGAAAATGACAAAGCTGAAGCTCAGAATCCATTATCTTTCCACGTACCTATATCTGAAATAAATATGAAACTGGATGCTGACCTGCACTCAGTCAGTAAATCAAGAGTTATTGAGGGCCTGTCGTTGTGTCTCCTGGGAAAGATAGACAGTAAACCAGGAGCCGAACACAAATACCAATCCAGCTGGAGTAAGGAGTAAGAGGGAAGGAAGGCAGGAATAAAAATGGAATTGAGGGAGGGCCTACTGAGTGGGGTTAAAGAAGACGTCTCTAGGGAAGGAACATTCAGGCTGATCCTAAAAAAGATAAGAGGAACCCTAAAAAAGGAACCCTAAAAAAGATAAGAGGAACCAGGCAGACCGGCGGTAAAACTACCCCAGACTTGGGAACCGTGTGTCAGTACCTAAGAAGAAGGGTCTGGAAGGTTCGAGAAGCAAAATGAGGCCAGATGTGCTGGAGCATAGCAAGAGAAGATCTGAGTGGGCCAGGACGAGGGAAGAATCCAGGATGAGGATTCTACTTCAAAGGAAAAGTAAATTACATTTTGCAAACGATTACCGTGGCTCCTAGTCTCTCAAAGAATACGAATTTCTTTACGTTTTAAACTTCACAGTGGAGGTGAAACCGGACTTGGGAGTCACAAGGATCTGGCTCTAATCCTACAGGGACCACTTCATCCACTGTCTATCCTTGGTGAGGTGCTCATTCCCTGCTAAGTCTGTTTCCCCATCGGGGAGGTCGGGCCAAGTTGTATGCAGTTACAACAGAAAACACCGGGAACTTCAACGGCTTAATAACAACAAAAATTGACTTGCTTCTTGTTCGAAGTCCACTGCAAACTCTGCACACTCCAGCACAGAGCCCTTTCTCGCTGGCTCAGGGCCCCAGACCGTTTCCGTCCGGAGATGTGCCTTCATATCCGCCGGCCATGCAGAGTTGGTCATTGCGATGAATGACCAGGAATGACCTCCATCACGTGTGCTCCCACCTTCTTAGATGGAGCGGGCCATGTGGCCACTGTTCACGTAGAGGCAGGGTGGAGGCTTCTCGTTTATTGGCAGCTTAGGGCAGGCAGACTTCAGTGGATAATGGCAATTCTACATTTCTTCCCTCCCCTCCCCTCCCCTCCCCTCATCTCCTCTCTTTCCTTCCCCTCTCCTCCCCCTCTTCCCTCCTTCTCCCCTTCTCCCCTTCCCATCTCTTTTTAAAGTAGGCTTCATGCCCAGCACAGAGCCCAACACGGGACTTGAACTCGCGGCCCTGAGATCAAAACCCGAACTGAGATCAAGAGTTAGATGCTCAACTGACTGAGCCACCCAGGTGCCCCGGTGGCTATACGGTTCTCGCTCATTCAGTTGCAAATGTTGGAAACACTATGCGCAAAGGGCCTATGCCGTATCTTGCACATAATAAATGCTCAGCGAATGGTTTTGCTTATTAGCTGCCTTAAATGCCTGCTGCCGTTCCTCTGGAGAATTGCTTCCGGAAAGCTCTAAAGTAGATAGTGTGACGGTCTAAGGATGATAGAATAGCCTATTATGGTAGGAGGGAAATATGGAATCGTCACACTCTTTAGATAAAGGGTCTGCAAACTATAACCCATGAGCCAGATCTGGATGCCACCTGTGGGTTTTTTTTTTTTAATTTGTTTCTTTTTGTTTTGTTTTGAACTAAAGTTTTACTGCAACACACACGCCTGCTCATTTACGCACGGCCGATAGCTTCTTTCACACGACAATGGCACACAGTCAAGTAGATGCAGCAGAGACCATTTGGCCTGGAAAGTCCAAGATATCTTGGATATCTTGGATGCTCGCTCCTCTCTCATGGTGGTCCTCCTTGGTCATTCAAACTCCTTTCTCTGGAATATTCTCAATCCTCTCCTTACCTAAGGACAATTAAGACTTTTTACCTGCGATCTACACCCTCGTCCCCTGACTCTCTTCCCACGCTGATCCTCTACCTAATTAAAAAAGAAAGACACCAACGAGGAGCCGGAATTTATCTTGGACACCTAATTCCTCTGCCCACTGGTGCCGGCTCTAATTCCAAGAACACACGTGAGTCACCAAAGCCAACCACCTCCGGAGCCAAAGCTCTGCTCCACCTGAGAGGCCGCTGGTGATAGCTGTCCCTCCCTACTTTTGTGTCTTCGTGGCACCATTTTCTTGTCATCTCTTGCCATGTGCGCTGTCTGATGGGGGGATGGATGCTGCAAAGATCCAGGGAGTCTGTCAGTCTGTCAGCAACCGTAGTATATTTTTTTAAAACATATTACAGGGGCTGGGGGGGGGGGGGGGCGGGGGGAGAAACCTGTCGTAAATCCCATCCAAACAATACTTTATAGAGTCCACATGTCCACAAAGGATAAATCAAGTGCTCTAAATTAAATTCTCTAAACCTGAAGGCCTGGGTCTGGTACTGGATTTATTCAGACTCTAGGAAGACAGTAATTTTCCAAGTCAACATCCTGACCCCACTTGAGTCAGCGACCGATCGTGGTAAAGCCTTTCCCCACGACTTGCTGTTCCCTTTGAAGGAATGAGACGTACGTCCCGGGCAGAAGAGTACCCAAGTCCAGGGGACAAAAATAATCAAGATGTGTCCACCAAGAGGGTAGACACCCACCTCCCAGTTCGGAGGCTGCTGGACCCTGCCCTACATGAGGATGTCACAGGCAGAAGGCTCCTCTCCTCCTCCAGTGCTGATGGGTCATTAATGAGGCCTCCTTCCTTCATTCCTTCCCCTCAAGTTTGCATGCCCTTCCGGAGCCATGCACTTCCGGTGGGAAGAGACGCTCCCCGTGGGGTCCCAGGACTTGCACGGAGATCCCCAGGAAGAGCTCCTTCTGCCTGGGCTCCTGGGAGGTTTTGTGCTTCTAAGGCCCTCACCCTCGAAGCCATTCTGATCTCCCATCTTCAGTTTCGGAGAGTTCTGGGGCTTGGTGGGTTTCCTTCTGGAGCCACTCTTGTGACGTGCTGTCCCCTCTGCCGTGACACGCCAGCCAAAATTTGAGGCTTCCGGCTGGTTTCTCTTCCTGTACCTTCATCGTCCTGGGCTGCCATTTCCGGAAGCATTCGTTTTACTTGGCGCTTCGGAAGGAAAAACTTTTAAGTAATTTAACGTGTAGGCCATTCGGCACATGTGTGTTCAGACAAAGGTACAGTCTAGGGCAGGCGGCAAGGTTCTCGAGAATTTTTCATGGTGGATAAAACACGAGGCCGGAAAGAGGCATTTGCTTGCGGACCCTCCCCAGGCCCCTCCAGTAGCTTCTCTTACAGTTCTTGGCACTAAAGGGGGAAAGTGAAAAACTTTGAACTGATGTAATTACTTCTTTGGCAAATGAAGAAAACAAAACACAAAAAACAAAACAAACAAACAAACAAACAAAAAACCACAAAGCCTTGGCGTTTAGGTGGCTCTGCCACATAGTCGGGAGAGGGCAGGTCTCTGGGGATCCCGAGGACTCGCTCTTGAGGTGCGTCTTTTTCCCGTGCTTCGTCCAGATCATTTCTCCAACTGTAAAGGGACTTAAGAGAAGATTGTGTGGCTATGAAGATACTGCCTACAGATTCTGTCTCTCTCTCTCTCTCTCTGTCCCTCCCCTTTCCTCTCTCTCTCTCTCTCTCTCACACACACACACACACACACACACTAAATAAACATGAAAAAAAGGGGGTGCCTGCATGGCTCTGTCGGTTAAGCGTCCAACTCTTGATTCCGGCTCAGGTCATGATCTCATGGTTCGTGAGTTGGAGCCCGATGTCGGGCTCTGTGCTGACAGTGTGGAGCCTGCTTGGGATTCTCTCTCTCCCTCTCTCTCTCTCTGCCCCTCGTCTGCTTGTGTGCGTGCATGCACTCTCTCTCAAAATAAATAAACATTAAAAAAAAAAAGATATTGCCTGTAAAATATCCAACGCCTAGAAGTTACTCAGTAGATGCTAGTTACCTTTCCCATGTGGGCAGGAGTACAACTTATAATTTCCTTTTCATTAAGTCATTTCTATGAACATGTTTCTATATTTTTATACCACACAGTCTATCCTCACATTTAGTTCTTGTTGGTTATTAGACGTGGTAGAGTTTCCATTTTTATTTGCCGTGTGAACGAATCCCCTCCTCCCTTCCTCCTAAGAAATCTGCCATTGGTAAATTTCTACTGATTCATCCTTTAAATTGCTGCTGGAATTCTAAATCCTTCATGAAATGTATCCCCTCTTCCTCCCCGGGGCCCCAATTCCCTGATTTTCACAACCCTCTCAGAACATTCCGTAAGGTGATCTGCTCTAATACTTGGCATATGTGTAAAGATCTGTTTATGGGTCTGTCTCCCCACTTAACTATGAGCCAAAGTGGAACCTATTTCCTTTCAGAGTCTCCAGCCCCGGACACGGTGACAGCCGGGGGTAGGTGCTCAGTCAATAAATGAAGGCACGAATGGGTGAATTGATGGAATGAATCACTTCATCCTCGCCCCCGACAGAGGAGAAATTAAAGCCCTCAGTGTCCGAGAGGAAGTGGACCCTTGACACAGGAGGAAAGCCCGGAGCCAAAAAAAAAAAAAAAAAATCTGATGTGCCAAGACTAGCTTCTCTGCCAACTTAGTAGAGAACAACTCTGTCACCACGCTTCCTGTGACGCTTCCAGCTCAAGTTCATTTCTATCCCCACCGCATGCTGACCTTCCAGACTGCGGTTCTCCATCTGTCTCCCATCCGGGTAACCCGCCACCCGCTGGTTCGCCTCCCCTGGAATTAGCACCGTCAACTCTGCCTCTGAATGCCAGGCCAGGACCTGGAGTAATTGCCGCTCGAGATTCCTCCTGACACAAATGTTGACATTCTGTTGGCATAACTTGCAATAATGTATGCAGATTGCATCCTTCCAGGGCCGTAATTATTACTTCTCAGCGAGAAATAGGTTATTCCCTGGCTTGATTTCCAGGAGCCAATTTCACTTGGAGAGCCGGCTTGCTTAGAGAAGTGGGAAGGAATAGAAAAGGAGGCACGTTGAATGCACCCAGGGAGCAGAGTTGCGTGGCCGGGTCTGGGCGGCACCCTGTGCCTGGAGGAGCTGTCCCCTGGCCATCGGGGGTCCCGGATGAGGCGGCTACCACTTTGCCCTTCTGACTTCTGAAGCTGGGCCCTGGGCATATGCAGTTTCTAAGATCCTCAGATTATTCTTTTTTTTTTTCTTTTAAAGTTTTTATTTATTTCTTTAGTTTGAGAGCGAGAGAGCGGGAAGGAGCAGAGAGAGAAGGAGAGAGACAGAATCCCAAGCAGGCTCCGCACCATCAGGGAAGAGAGCCTGACGCGGGACTCGAATTCACGAAACGGGAGATCATGACCTGAGCCGAAATCAAGAGTTGGACGTTTAACCAACGGAGCCACCCAGGTGCCCTGTAAGATCCTCAGATTATTCTTAAACAAAGTAAAGGATCCCCATTAGAGGAATTTCGAAGAACCCCCCCCCCTCCACCCCCACCCCCGTCTCACTTAACTTCCATGAATAAAGAATTCTGATCTGGATCACAGGCACAAGGGATTCCATGGGGACCCAGGGTTGACCCACAGTACTAGGTTAGAGAGTCGTAGGGGAGACATTAAAAAGTTAGAAGCAATTGTCTTTCACTGCTTCCTCTGTATCCTGTAGCTAGAAAAATGTCTCTTCACATGTTGGAAAATATCATCGCATTTTGGCCTTCCCTTGTCCCAGTTAAATCACCAGCTTTTGGCATCCACACAATAAAAAGGTCTAGATTTTTATATTCTGTCATTAGACATAGGCCCATGTTCTGTATTAAAATAAAAGACCCCGATACTCTCGTGAGGTCTGTTATTAGCACGTCAAGTTGTTTTCAGCCTATTTTATGACTTTTTTTTCTATCAATACAGCCTAGAATTGAATTTTCTTTGAACACGTTGGACAATTTGTTTATTCTATTCGAGCCCGGCTTGGGATTCATTGAGATCTTGAGATCTTTTTCTAATTTCTCTGTGCTCGACTAAGCCTTCATTATATCTGCTTAATCTATCCATGTGAGAAAAGGTGTGTGATGACATCTAACTTGGTCCCTGGAATATTACAGGCTCTCCAAAGGAAAGCCAACCTCAACTCATGTTGAACTGGAGTGGGACGTTAGCAGGGTTGATGCTCAAACCCTTAAAAGAGGCACTACTTTGCTTTGCTGAATTTTTATCCCATCTTGAGGCCCCAGAGAAACCATCTGTGTATAGGAAATGGTGGCCAAACTCTCAGTCATTCCTGGAGACAGGGGCTCTTTGTCACTTACTGTGTGTGTTCCCCCTTGGGTCTTTGGGAGAGGAAGTGAGTCAGAGAAGTGAGAATGGTAAACGGCACCTGGCCTGGGACCCATTCTGGAGAAAAGTGTTCCCGGCTGGATCTTTGGGCCACCCTCGTCCAATAAGGACTTCATGGTTCTACCCATAATGTGTGTGGCTTCTCCCAGATGGGGACTGAGCAGTAGAAGTACATCACGGGTTCTCTGCTCCTTCCCTTCCTTTTCATGTTACGGGAAACTCACCACATCATAAACTCTGAAGGATGCTTCCCTCGGGGACTTTTCTTCTCTTGCCACCTCTGTCCTCACTCTGGCTTCCCAGGTTGGTGGCCACCCGTGCTGCAGATCTGTTGTCCAACAGGGTGAGGCAGCAGGGCGAGAAGCTCTTGCTAAAGCTGCTCATTAATTTGCTTGATGGGCCGCCTCCAGATGCAGCCAGACCCATTAGGAGACAATGGTTCATTTGGTGCTTCGGCCCCTCTGTAATGAAGCGAGAATCCATGGGGTCCCATGGCTGCGGGGATGAAGAACAGGGAGAGAAATGCAGTCCCTGCCCCCACCCAGCCTTGGCCCTCTCCTTGCAAAACAACTGGAACCAAAGGGTCCAGACACATCCTTTCTCAAAATCACGCGTGCCATGCTTCCAGAGAGGAAGACAGGGCTGTTTTCACCTTTGCCCTCCAGCCGCGTCAGCCTCGCATCCCAGCCCATCTGGTGGCTCCCCCACCATCCAGAGAATAAAACCTGAACCCCCAAGCATGAGCTGCGAGAACCTTCATGCCCGGCTACGCACTGTCCTTCCAGCCTCCTGGGCCTCTCTGCCTTCCCCTGTCATCCCCACGTTACAGTCAAATCACACTCCCCTCCTGCACCCACACGTGCCCTTCGTGGTCTCAACCACACGCCTTTGCAAATCTGATTTCCTCAACCTAGAACGCCCTGCCTTGACCTCACCGTTTCAGTCTATCAATGTCCCACATGAAAGACCTGGGAAAATGTCATGTCCTCACTCTAAAACCTTCTTACTTCCTCTAATGGAAAGTAATTTCCCGTTATTAGTTTTCTTCTTATTCTATACAACCGGGACTTGGGGTTGTACAATGGTGTTTCTTAAAAGTCGCTCCTTATGGGATTGCAAGCTCATTATATAGGGTCACCCCTATCTCATTTATCTCTCTCCTCCCTGGTGCCTGCTATGGAACCTTGACTATTTGAGGGGCTCTGGAAATGTTTTCATTGAAAGTCAACCCCTGATATTCTAGAGATCTGTTTTGTTATCGTACAGAACAGTCCTCCCCACCACCCCCCCCCCAACCCCAGGACTGCTCCACGGGCTGATTCTCAAAGAACATATGCTTTCTTTGGGGCCACCATCTTCAAGGTTTGGGATCAGCTAAAGACCTGTCTAACTTTCATTGAATGATTCAATACAGAGCACCGAACTGTCTTGAGCTTTTTCGTAGACCCAAACGAAACTATCCTGCAGGGACTTACCACCTCATTTTTTGCCTTCTTTGTGTGTTCTATACTTAGTTGACTGCTGCCTGATGATTGAATGGTAAGGTGGTACGTGAGGCCTTTTAACTTACCCTCTGGCCTCTATCCTGAGCAGCGGCTAAGCTAGCCCTGAAGGATGGCCCGGTCACGTTCACCTTCGAGAGGCTAAAGCTGTACCATCAACCCTCCCTTTTCCTTCCTGTCCCAGCAAGTAAATAATGACATCAAACATGTTTTATTAGGAAAAAAAGCATTCCTGGATTCTCATGGAGCACCGCTACCTGTAAATGATAGACGCTTATGATATTTATTTGCCTGGCGAATGGATGGCTTTGGTGCTGTCCCGTCAAAACAAATATGAGAGGTCCCTGCTTGAGGGAGTTCACATCCAGTGAGAAGGAAGAGAACAACGGCGTCATTACAATACATTGGGGTCATTGCTACTGTGGAGGCTGAATGAATGAAGGGCTAGGATGCACCCGGCAACTTCTCAGGGATGGCGTGGAGAATGGCAAGTGGGTTCCGTTCTAGCCCCGAGCGAGGAGTCAGCGCCGTAAAAGCCAATGTCATGTTCTTGAATGGAAGTCTAGGCCACAGCCCTGGTTCCTGGAGCAGTTGATGCACTAATCTGCCTCTACGGTTTTTATTCCTGGAATCGGGTTCTTCTTAAAAGGCAAGGCATAGGTTTTAGATAATTTTTCTACACCCTGATTTAATTTCCCCTGAATTCTAGTGGCAGTGCTATGACCTTGCCCTCTCACGCACAGACCTTCCACTTTCTGTTGCCTGTTTGTACTCTAGAGAATCCCCCTCTCGCAATGTCCGGACGCACGGAACGAGGGCCTCTACTTTGCGCTCGCATCAGATGCCAGGCCTCGGGGCATTCAGGCTTTGTGTGCTGCCCACCGGGCTGGAGCTTCACCGCGGGCATCAGGTCTCCCAGAACACGCACGGCCACATGAGAAGGTTTGGGAAAAGAGACCAGTCCTTGACGTAACAGGCAAAGTTTCTGAAGCATGGCTTGATCTAATGGCCCTGAGGCTGCCCGTGACCCTGAGGCCTGGTGGAATGAACAGTTAGCTTCTGGTCAGGGAATGGGGCTCTCAAAGGCACCCCAAATCTCACTGACCATGAAAAAGCTCATTCTACCTGATAGCAATCAAAAGCTTTTTAAGCGTTACTGAAATCACAAATCGGTATTGGGGTGCCGATCCACAGCTGGCATCCCCAGACCGGTTTCTGTTCTGGGACCCTTACAGGAAGTTCAAGAGCTGAAGATACCCAGTTTCTGCCCTATATCCCAGAGAAGGAGAGCTATTTGAAAGACAGATCATGAAAACCTCGTGCAAAATTTATGACAAGTATGGGTTGTGCACGAGACATTGTGGAACACGTGTACTTTTTGTGTGTGGGAGTGTGTGTTTACAGGGAAGTCTTGCTGAGAAGTAAAGGCAGAGCTGAGTCTTTAAGGATAAGAAGCAATTATTCGGGTTCAGGGGAGGTGACTGTTTCTCTAAGAAGCCGAAAAAGAAAACAGTGAGGGGTGTGCGTGTAAGATCCAAGGAGATCTGCGATATCGGGCTGTAGGGGGCGAATCAAGACGTTGCACAACATGAGGCTGAAAAGTCCGCTCATGGAGGGGCTTTAATGTCAAGCTAATTAGTTTGGAATTTATACCAAGGGTAGTGAGGAGTCCCTGAAGGGTTGTAAGCACTGGGAGACCATGGCCAAATTTGTTTTGTAAAAGGTAACTGAGGGGCTCGGGGGGTGGGAAGGGGCTTCTGCCCTGTCCACGTCCCTCTCCTCCTTCTCTGCCTCCTGTAATCCGTAAGTCCCCAGGATCATCATCATCTCTCCTACAGCTTGTCCCTAAATCCCATGGTGGTTCCCCCTTCCTGAGCAGAGAAGGAGAACAGCTGGTCACCATCCCACTTGAAAACTATTCTTGAGATGTTTCCCAAAATGTGCTATATGTCTCATTCAAATTGGATTTATTCTGGTTCCCACAATCAGTGCCCTAGTTGGAGGCTCTTTGATAGTTACAACACAGTCCTGGCCGCGTGGGACGCATTGGATGGTGACAGGCAAGGGTCAATGCAAGGGTCACTCACTTGCCCTGAGAAGCTGAATGCACTCCCCCTCTAGCTAATTACTACAACTCTCCCATCATCGCCTGTAAATTCTCACCCAACCTCTTGCGTTCATGTACTTTATAAGGAACTTTCTCATTATCCGTGTTAATACAGCTTCTCCGGGAAGGCCAGGTAGAGATATTACACCCATTTAACAGATGAAGGAAAGAGATGTATGAGCTCACTCGGGGCAACGAAAGAAGACTGAATTGGGAAACAGGGAACCTATTTTCTTGCCCTGGCTTGGTCATCCATTAGCCGTGAAATATTGCAAAAAATGAGGGCATACATTTATTCTAACGCTACGTTGTAAAGGAATTTGGTTTTATTCATTAATTCGACACCTTTGTTGAGTACCCACTTCGTGCCGACAGAAGCAAACCAAACAGAACTGTCCCCATGGAGCAGATCTTTCAGCGAGGGAGTTAGACTGTAAACAGGTAAACACATGACCATATAGTATCAGACCTACAAGAAATGGAAACTACAAGGCATGATGGAACTTTATGCTAGATGGTGCTATCCTATATAGAATGAAAAGAGATTGCCTCTCTGAAGGGGTAACTTTTAAACGGAGAACTGATTGAAAACAAAGAATAAGGCGCGAATATACCTGGTGGGAAGCTTTCCAGTCTGCGCAAACAGTAAGTTCAAAGGTTCTGAGGTGCGTGTGTGCTTGACGTGTTCTAAGAATAGCAAGGTCAGTGTGGCAGAGGCCAAACTGTGCAGGGTCTTGCGGGCCAGAAAGGGACATTGGATTTTGCTCGAGGGCCATGGAGTGCCCTTGGAGGGATTTGAAAACAATCAGATTCAGCTTAAAAAAAAAAAAAGCAAAGCAAAACAAAACAAAACAAAAAAAGCAAAAAAAAACCCCAAACAAACAAAAAAACACAAATGAAAAGACCCCCCCCCCCAAAAAAAAAACCCCAAAACCCAAAAAACCGTGCTCTGGCTGCTGTTGGTTAATGGGGGCATTTCTTGGAACAGGGGCGAGAATGGCCTCGCGAGCCGCCGTCAGAGGCGGTTGGCTTAGTCTGTGTGAACAGTATTGTGGTCGTTCCAGCCCTATATTTCCCTATCTTGCTACAGGCTATGTCTGGCCAAGTTAGGATTGGAATCCAGCTGTTTTGAATTGTGTTCTAAAGCACGCTCCCTTCCAAACTACCAGATATAGTTCAAATGAGCCAGTTTCACACTTCGACCTATCCTAAGCCATTAAAGGTTGTTGTCACCAAGCTGTAACTCGGTATTTTAGAAGAATATCCATGTACATATTCTGGAGCCCTCATGTATGCTCTCTGAAAGGTCTCACCTCCACACCTTTGCTCATGCTGTGTCTTCTGCTCCGAATGCTTATTTTAACCCTGCCAGCCCCTCAAAGCCCAGATCAAATAAATTCCACCTCTTTAGGCAGAGTGTTTCTAATCATCAGAAGCCCACTGCCATCTCTTTCTATATAAGTATCCCTGCTCTGTACCAGGCTCTGGGTGCTAAACATTCAGCAGGGAAGGAGTCAGGCGGTGCGGAATTTTCCTTCTTCTAATAATACTGACAACTGATATGCAAACAAATAACCCAGGTAACATCGGACAGTGGTAGGTCGGGAATGAGGAGTGTGCCATGAAAGAAAGCACCTGTAGGGATATCTTAGATCGAGTAGTCAGGAAGGTCTGTTTCTGCCCAGGTCCCCATCTATTTAATAGAAAGGAGATTCACAAGCGTGCGTTGATGGGCAAACCATGCTGAAGTCCCTAACCAAATTCCTTATACAGAGTGTGCAGTTGACAGATGTCATCAGGATCTGAGCGAAGGAAACAGGAGAACAGGTTGTAGCAGAAGGAAGAGGCGATGAAAGAGAGAAAGAAAACAAGTACCTATCTTGGTCACAAAGGTATTTGTGAGAAGACATACTGTCAAGCAAATTGGTCCTAGTTCTGCCTCTATGGAGGTGACAATGGTTCCTGCAGCAGAGTGACAATGGTTTGTGGAGCGAGTGCCTGCGAGTAGGGGTGGGGAACACGTTTTCAGTGGGTCCCCACGATGGGGTCCCCTTAGGTACCATGGGGGGGACGCAGATCGCTCTTGGGTGGGATGCCTGAGGGTCCCTCCAAAAGGGATGGGGAGGGGTCGAGGTTGTCTATTTTGCCCCCCTAAGTTATCTGGGGCTCCGTATTCCATGGGCAAAGTGATGGAGGTGGAAAGTCTAATTTCCTCCAACAACGACTCCAGTTGCCAATTAATATGCTAGGAAGCGAGAACAGACATGGGCCTCTGGGGAAACTGTCACTGCTTGGTGGCGTTTGTTAAAATCAGCTGATGGGCAGCCTTCTTTTTCCCAGTAGATATCATGAAAAGCTCACATTCACATCCATCCCCCCTGACCGCACCCCCCTTCATGCTCCCTGGCTCAAGAAAATGCGACTTTTCTCTTAAGTAATTGATGTCCTTTCTGTCTCGTTCCTGGAAGCAGTACAGGCTTAGCAAAGGAAACAGCATCTCATCTTCCTTGTTACTGGTTCTAATGAAATATCCCCAGGTTGGCAATTTACAAAACAGGAGGGTGATGAGGATGGGGACCCTAGTGTACGTTTCGCTTGCTCAGTCCTGACCCATGGTGCCGGTAACTCCTACTTCAAGAGGGATATGAAGAAAATTGAGGATGCATGGGGAAAGAAGCCAGGCGGTGACCATATTCCCTCACTAACACATTCACCCACCCACCTGCCCATCTATTCTATTATCTGTCTATCTATCATCTTCCTTCCTTCCTCCCTCCCTCCCTTCCTTCCTTCCTTCCTTCCTTCCTTTTTCTTTCTTTCTTTCTTTCTTTCTAACTCACCTGTTCATTCACTCACTCACTTTATCTATCAAGGTTCTTTGGTTAGAAACAATCCAGTCCTGAATATTTTAAGAAAACAAAAGAGGGAGTATTGGAATAATACCAAAACAACTAGTCTCCGAAAGCTAGAAAGACTGTTATGGGTTGAATTGTAACCCTTGCTCAAAAAAAAAAAAATATGCGGGGTGGCTGGGTGGCTCAGTCCGTTGAGCGTCCGACTTCAGCTCAGGTCATGATCTCACGGTTTGTGGGTTCGAACCCCGCGTCAGGCTCTGGACTGACAGCTCAGAGCCTGGCGCCTGCTTTGGATTCTGTGTCTCCCTCTCTCTCCGCCCCTCCCCTGTTCATGCTCTGTCTCTCTGTGTCTCAAAAATAAAGAAATGTTAAAAAAAAATTTTTTTTAATGCACACATTGAATCCTTTACACAGTATGTCAGTACATCAGAATGTGGCCTTATTTGGAAATAGCATCACTGCAGATGTTACTAGTTAAGATGAGGTCATACTGGGGTCCAGTGGGTCCCTAATCCAATTATGACTGGTGTCCTTATCAAAAGGGGACATTTGGACACAGTGACAGGCACTCATAGAGAGAACACAATACTAAGAGACACGGGGAGAAGATGGCCATTCATAAGCCAGGGAGAGAAGCCTGGAACAGATTCTCCCTTTACAGCCCTCAGACAGAGCCAGCCGTATGGACACCTTGATCTTAGGCTTCTAGCCTCTTGGACTGTGACACGACACACTTCTGTCGTTTCAGCCACCCAGTGTGTGGCACTTTGCTACGCTTTGCCCTAGCAAACCAATGCAATGGTAGCGATAAGAATTAGCAAAAGCAAACCAAATAACCCAGGGAGAAAACAGAGCAGTGCCAAGGACTTCCGCAAGTAGATCCCTGGGATCCTGTTGGATCTTGCCGTGAGAAGTCTCGGCCCCAGAGGTCGCCTGTCGTCATCTCACTCCCACAGTGGGACTCCATCCGGCCCCACTTACAGGCGTCTCCCCCTTTGTGTCAGTTAGCCCCGCTCCGCAGAGAATGGAGTGGCTCAGGCAGAGCCCCCGAGGGATCTCAGAGAATCTGCCAGAAATGTGGGAGATCGTCCACATTCACACTGTGATACCCGTTCTGGCCCTAGTTCTTGGCCGAGTTCCAGGAAAGCGTCTTCGGGGCACTTTTGCTTTGAGAGAGACCAAGCTCGTGCCCAGCCACCTGCACGGAAAGAGAAGCATGAGCTGTGAGGCGGGCATAGGCCCGGAGTCCACAGATGACTTCCGTAGCGGTTCAGGGCCAAGTTCCAGGAAGAGGTGGCACTAAACTGCAACCTTGAGCTGTGGGTGAAATTTAGACCTGAAGCTTCTAAGAGGGGGATTTTTGTGCATGAGGAGAGCATGAGCTGAGTCACGGAAGCAACAGAGAATCATCCACCATGGAAGGCAGGGCCTGCAGTGGAACAGAGCAGTGCTGAGTTCCCTCGGAAGCGCCGTGGCCAGGTCACGGGGGAGCTGCGGGGCTGACCTGGAGGCTTGAACGTTGCTGAGCGGATCATGGAGAGTCAGCGCGTGCTTCCGCCAAGGTCAGTGCCGTGATTCTAACGGTGCTTCCGGTCTAAGGGCAGCAATGGTGGATAGGGTGCAGGGAGTTTTTCTTCCTCTGACCTCCTCTGCACTGGTCTTCATGGGCCCAGAAAACTTTTGTTCAAGGATTTATTCACGCGATGATGAGTGAATGCCGACTGTGTGCCAGATACTCTATTAGGCAGGGCAGCCCTAGAACTAAGCAGCCCCCCTTTGCCGGTATATAGGAGCTCTTTTTGCAAAATTCCAAACTTTCCTACTAGGCTGGAAGGCCTTTCAAGAGAGAGAGACCACACCCATCTCTACCCTCTGTGCCTCACAATGTTGGCTCCCTCTACATTGGCCAAATCCATGACTGATAGCAATGGCTTTTTGTTCCGACCAAGCGCTTTATTTCATGTTAAACATATAAATCCATGAATATATGCTCTATGACCTTGAACGCAGACGCTTGTCACTTGTTTGGGCTGAGCTCATAAGAAAGAAAGAGTAGGTTGATTGATTCTTTATCTTAATTACAAATCTTTTTATGCTTTTCTCTGCCTATAATATTATATTATAACCTGAAATGTCTGCGAACAAGTACCTCTTGATGGTGATTGAACATTCAACGCTGAGCTCCAAGGAGCGACAAATGGCCTCATTATTCCTTATGGTGTCTTGGAGAGGCAGCTTAGAGACAGGCCTTGTTTTCTATGCTTTCCGAGCCAAGACCCAGGGTCCCAGGTAACTCTGGTGGGGGCACCGGGGGCACAGAACTACTTCCACGTTAGAACCGGAACCCTTTCCTGGTAGATAGAGAAAGGTCTTGAAAGACTACCAAGCACAGCCCTCCATGGGCAGATGGGGAAACTAAGGCTGAGGATGAGAACCCAAGGTCCAGAGTGAATGAGTAAAAAAACCTGGAGGCTGAAGCTGCTTCTCTCTCCCCTCACCAACGATTACCATCTCACTCCGGACTCTTGCCCGTCAACAGAATATACTAGCTTCCTTTCCGCCCACTAAAAACCACCTGTCCAAAATTGCACTGGATTTAGCTATCTACACCACTATAATCTGTACATATTTTCATCTTACAATGTTTCCCCCCTTCTCCACGTTCCCAGGGCTCTCTTACTGCCCCCGGCTCCTAGTGTCAGGGAAAAACACAGAACCAGATCATTGATATTGAAGTATTAATGACTTCAAATTCATAGAACTTCAGACGTTTAAAATTCTTTCACTCAGCCATCCATCTGGTGAAAGGATTCCTCTCCACGGTATTTTCAAGGCGATCGTCGAGGTCCTGCCTCACCTACCTCTGAGAAGGTGAACCCACTACCTTTCGAGTCAACCATTTCCATTGGTGAGCAACTCCCCCCTTTTTAAAACACTTTAGGGCTGAAGCTTGCCTCTTCGTAGTTTTTATCCACTAGACCTGCCTTCTGGGGACCCATAAAATAAATTTGTTTCCAATCTACATGGAAGCTTTTAAGGTATCTGAAGACAACTGTCGAGCTATCTAGCCAGCCTACGCCTTTCCAGGCTAAACATTCTCAATTCTTTCAAGAGATCTTCCCATGAAATAGGTTCTTCCCTCTCATTATCCAATTTACTTGTCAAGAGCTCACTCTGGCCTTTCAATGCTCCTTTCAAAGTGGGGTCTCCAGAGCTGCGTCTGTATCTCCAGTCAAGGTATGCCGGTGGCTTCACCTCCTTTGTTCCAGTCCTTAGACTTTTGTTACTATGGCCTGACGCTCCTTTAGTCTGTCTGTGGACTCATGTTGAACGAATCACTTCCAGTTATTTTTTTTCAGCAGGGCTACTGCAAAGCCACATTTTCCATTTAATTATAAAGAACTTCTCCCAGGGATATTTACTTTCTGAGGGACATCTGCGTAGTTTGGATAACATTATACTCCGAAGAATGGCTTTCTAATGGCAGACATTTAGATGCTGTGACCCTGAGGAGAGATAGGAATTGTCCTTCAGGACACTAATCTTTCTTCTTCTTCTTCTTCTTCTTCTTCTTCTTCTTCTTCTTCCTCTTCTTCTTCTTCTCCTCCCCGTGCCCCCCCACCCCCACCCCACTTTGTTCCTCCCCTGTGCTCCTGAAGAATGACGGGACAGCCTGTAGAGGCATCGCGACCTTTCATTCAAGTCTTCTTTTCCCAAATGTGGGAATCCTGATTCCAAAAATATAAAAACCAGCTATAAATCCATGTAACTGTCCCCCAAGGGGCGTCAAGTCCTGCGTTGCTGGAGGTCATGAATTTTTACGGATATTCCATTAACACTGGAAAATGGCACCTCCTCGCTAACGATCGCCTCACATCTAACAAACACAGCCCAAGAGTTTTACAACCTGTGAACTTGCAAGCGGCAGTAATTAACCAAAAATGATAAATAATTAAGGCCTAATTATACGGTATCAGTCACTTCCGTTTCCCAGCCTGCGCAGTAAGGGGGTTTGAACTGCCGACCAGGGCTCCGTCCCCATCCCTCTGCCATCGTTGGAGCGGGGCTCCGGGAGCGCTGGGGCCACACATGCCTTTATGGGGGAGATGAGACGAAAACTGGCTCATTAGATCAGTAATTGGACTGTTCCCCTCGCCAAGGCACATTTCCACGGAGTAGTTTGCGTGCTTTGGGTTTGGAAGAAGAACAAATGGCCGTGCAAGTGATCCCTGGCTTCTCTGGGACCGAGGAAGGTAAGGGCTGCTTGGAGAACACAGCCTGTGAGGCATAGAGGAAGAACACGGGCGGGGGAGGCAGGGGATTAGAGCTGTCCTCTTATCTGCCCGGGGGCCTTTTTTGGACCTCTTACCAAGGCATGTGTGAGTGTTGGAGGTGGGGGGGCATTCTGAGGGTAGAGGAGGCATTAAAGCAAAGAAAAGTATCAGGGTGCTCACTACCTGAAAAGTCCAGAAGCTGGACACTGCCTCTTGCGGCCGGTTACAGGTGCCCAAAGCACATCCGAGAGTCTCTGTCTTCGTCCCTCAACTAGGTTTATTTTGTGTCGACCTCCTTCACAGATTGGATGTCCCACTATAGTCCCAGACAGCATCTACCACTTTCTGAGGCCACGCCACTCCAGGCTCATGTCCTAGGGGAGAGACAAGGGGAGCTAGGGCAGTTTTATCAAAAAGAAAAAAACAATTTACGCAAAGATAACGATAGCGGTGCTGATGATGGAGAAGATGATG
Organism: Panthera uncia; assembly: GCF_023721935.1. Classification (NCBI taxonomy): domain Eukaryota; kingdom Metazoa; phylum Chordata; class Mammalia; order Carnivora; family Felidae; genus Panthera; species Panthera uncia. The sequence continues at coordinate 76,897,812 of NC_064807.1, read as the reverse complement.
CTGGAAATAAGCATTTGGGGAGCCCTTCGTACATTTCAAGCAGTTAGGTGAAATGTATCACAGCCATTATTTCGCTTCAGCCCCACAGCAAGACTGTGAGACAGGTGTCATTATTGTTCCCATTTTACAGATAAAGAAACTGAGCCAGAGAGATTCATTCCCATAGCTACAAAACGGGGGGCCTGGGGTTTGCACACCATCGTTCTCCTTCCCAGATATGCATTGCAGTTTGCAAGTGTCTTGATATTCAGGACCTTGTCAGGCCCTCCGCAAGAATGCTGTAGAAGGGGTATAAGTATATTCACCCCCATTTCTCCGGTGGATCTATAACCGATGTGCAGGAGGCATGTCCAGGCACAAGGAAGAGCTGCTTCTGCAAAATAAGGTGTGAGGCCAAACCAGCACTTTTTTTAATGTTTATTTATTTTTGAGAAGTGGGGAGGGGAAGAGAGGGTGGGGGACAGAGGATCTGAAGCAGGCTCTGTGCCGACAGCTGGGAGCCCGACACGGGGCTTGACTCACAAACCGTGAGATCATGACGCGAGCCGGGGTTGGACACTTAACCAACTGAGCCACCCAGGAGCCCCAGACCAGCAGTTTTTAAACTGTGACCCTCAGGTCCTGAAGATCTTTGAAGAGGGTTGCTCGTGGGGAAAAGGGCTTGGGTCTATAGGACCCCCAAATAAAGTCCGGGCAGCTCAGCTTTGGTCAAATCGACACGCTGGGTGTTTATTTGCGATTTCCTTTGGAAGCTGTTGAAAGAAGAAAAAAGTGTGGACCCTCCACCAGATTAAAGTCACTTCAAGTTCCCAAGTGCCGGGAGTCCCCAGACATTTCTCGGGCTTCTGCGTCAGGGCAGACTTCCTGGGTCCTTTTCCCACCCTGAAATGGATCTAGCACCTGTGATTGAATCGTGGTAGGCAAGCAGGAGGGTGGATCCTGAACTTTTCCGTGGTGTACCTGTGCAGGCAGAGGAGGACGGGGGGCCAGGTGAATCCTTTGGGTGAGTGGTAGGGGCTTCCTCTGGGTGGTAGCCTAAGTTATCACCGCTGTGTTCTCTCTGAGGCGTGTGGGGTGGTTACAGACACCAGGTCTGAGGCGTGTGGGGTAGTTACAGACACCAGGTCTGAGTCCTGGCCCCATTACACATCTCTAGGACGCCAAGGACAACACGTTATCTCCTCCTCCCCCTCCTCAACTGTGTCCCACCAGGGAGGGGGACCCTGGCTGTCTCAGCATTCCGTGCAGAGCTCACGCCTCAGTCATCAGCAGGCTCTCGTTAGGTACTCGTGTAGAAGGAGTGGGTTGGTTGGGGAGAAGCCAAACAACACGGAGGGGCCAACTTGCGACTCTGCTCCATTGTCGTCGGGTGAAGGAAGGGGTAGGAACCTGGATGCAGCCCCTGATGGCGATGCTGTTGTTCCTCTGGGGGAATAAGAGAGGATCAGGGTTCTGGTCCAGAGAGGAGCAAGTTGCAGCTGCCCCCTGTGGATCCCCACCCCTCTCACTGGGTTCGTCCCTCGGGCCTCGGGAGAACGAGGCAGGCATCCATCTGTCCACCGCCTCCCTGGGGTCCTGTGGCCCGAAAGCTGAAAGGCTAGGTTGCCCTGCTGTGCATCAGGGGGTGAGAAGACCGTGCTGCTTGAAGTAAACAGCATCTGTTGCCAAGTTCACGTGAGGACTGGGCTCGTTCCTGCGAAGGAGGTTGGGAAACACGTGGCTTACCGAGAAGCTGGGAAAACCCACCACGAAGATCACCCCAGCTCACGTCTCCCAAGGACACCATCCCATGCCCTTGAGAGAGGGGGCTTAAGTAATTTAGGGTGGTCTGCTTGCGGAAGTGGGGCAGCGCCTCTCAGATGGCCCCAGGACTCTGGCTCTCCCTCTATTAAGAAGGTGTCGGGTGACCTTGGATGGCCCGCTAGACCTCTCTGGTGCAATATTTGTCAAGTGAGAAGGCGAAAGCTGGTTGTTCCTCTACCTTCCGGGAAGCTAATTAATAACTCAGCCTGGCAGAAAAAAAAAAAAAGAAAAAGAAAACTTCCCCACCCACACCCCTGTTCTCTCGCTCTGCTGCTGTCAGCCTTAGCTTCTCCCCAGGGGAGTGGGGCTGACAGATGGTGGAAAGAAACAGGGAGCAAGGGGGGCTTAAGTCTATTTTTGGTTCCTGTTTTAAAGTTCTTCAAGGAACTTCAGGAAGAGGCATCCTCTGCTCCGGTTTCTATCTGCTCTACACTTCACACAACTACAAGGACGTACTTTTCCAAGGGCTGCGAATGTACGTGCACACACGTGTGCCCCTGTTTCCCGTCCGGGAGGGTCTACTGGCTTCAACTATCATTTATCTCTTGCAAATTTATCTATTTACCTATTAATGCAAATTGAAGTTCTTTATGTTGGCATTCAAGACCCTTTTGGGCGCCTGGGTGGCTCAGTCGGTTGGGCGTCCGACTTTGGCTCAGGTCATGATCTCGCGGTCCGAGAGTTCGAGCCCCGCCTCGGGCTCTGTGCTGACAGCTCAGGGCCTGGAGCCTGATTCGGATTCTGTGTCTCCCTCGCTCTCTCTGACCCTCCCCCGTTCATGCTCTATCTCTCTCTGTCTCAAAAATAAACGTTAAAAAAAATAAAAATAAAGACCCTTTTAACTGTCACATTCTAGGTTCCCCTTTTACGCCTCTGGGTCTCTCTCCTCCTGGGGTTTTCCACCGAATGGGAAGAGTCAGACAAGTAAGCCAGCGATTATAATATCAGCCATCAGCCATTAGGATGTGACCCGGAAGCTGCTCCCTCCAGGAAGTCTGCTGTGATTCAGCCCTGGTTTACCCTGTCGCCCCCATGGCTGTTTCCTTGTCCTGGTACTGATTACCCTACGTGGCAATTTCTGAGTTACACCCTCCCCTGGCCGAGGGTGAGCTCCGAAGCCACAAGGCCACCACGTCTATCTTGATTCACTCTGCGGGCCCAGGACTCACGTGATCTTGGCCACGTGATGGGTTCAAGATAAACAGAACCTGTTCTTAGAGCTTTCCCCAAACTGTGCCATCCGCCTCTTCTTCTGAGTAGGCTTCTCGTCTGCAAATCCACATACCTGTAAAAACAGTGATCTCCTCCCAAGGGAATGCTTCTCTCCTCCCACCTAGAGTTTTCTGTGGCTTGTACTAACTCCCTCGGTGGTTACCACGTTCCAGGTAAATAGTTGAATGCTACCTTCCAAATCAATATTGAAAGCACTAATAAAAATACTACTTGCCATTATTTCCGCACCGGTTTACATTCTGCAAAGCAGATCATCTGTTCTCTTATTTAGGCAGCCAAGCCTGGTTTTAAAGGAGACCCTGCTTCCCCTCGGAGACGCTGAAACCCCCCGGACTTATTTCTGTTCCGGTTCCAGCTCCGTTGTCTTACTGTCTAGAGCCTCTTTCCTCAGCACACTCCCCACCCTTGTATACCTTGATGTTGCTGCATTAAATATTTATGCCGAGATTCATTATTTGTCCATTAAATATTTATAAGCTTGGGAGCCCGTATCAGACAATATGTGTTTCCTTCTCCAAGAAGAGTCTGATAATTAAGTCTACAATCCATGAGTGTCTTCTAGGCAGCCTATATTTTTTTCTCCCCTGTCCTGTCCCCAGAAGACTGGCCTGTCCTTCACAAAGCCATTTTGCTACCTGCCCTAGCTATTCCTTTCTGCCAGGTCATTCCAGCCGCCTGTGGATTCTTCAACTAAGGCAGAATGTTTTCTTCTCCAAAGTTGGGGAATGGGCAGACAGCCTGAGGTGCCGTGTTTGGTGTTTTTCTGGAAAAGGCTGGGGCGAGCTTCCTGTCTAAGCGAGCTTTGTGGTCTAAGCACACACGGCTTTCTGTGGCCTTTAAGGACAGAATCTAAAGGCAGGAGGGGGATTTTATGCGGGATGGTGGCATGGACCGTGATGGTAGAAAATTGACCAGTGATGGACTTCACGGGGCAAAGGGGATTTCTCTGGTGGAAGTCCTTTGGGTCCCTGCAAAGACTGGCATGGGTCTGAAAGCATCATTCCAACTGGGGGTTGTGGGACTGTGGCGTTATATCACCTCCTTCCCCGAATGTTGCTTTCTTTATCCACCCTCCCCAGGTTACACAAGAAGAAGAGTGCCAGACTCAGTCCTCTGTTGAGGAGTGTGCTAGAAGAATAGCACAGAGGGGTGAGCACTGGGTGTGGGGGCAGGACCCTGGAGACATTCAGGGCATGGACACTGGGTTTGAAGCCTAGTTGTCTCCTACAGTGACTGGGTGACCAGTGTTATGCCATTGACATTCCCAGACCTCGAGGGTCGGGGGCTCACTACGTGCCACACGCTCTGGTAATCTCTTCACCTACATGATCTCATGGAATCTTCATGACAAGATGACCTTTATCCCCGTTTTGCAGAAAACACAGGCTTAGGCTTTATGTGACTCACCCGCATTCAAGCAGCTTGTCTGAGGCGGAACTGGGACTTGAACCCAAGTAGTCTGACTCCAAAGCACCTAGGTCAAGCAAGCAGGCTCTGAACCTGTTTGCCAGTCTGTAGATGGAGACAATCGTACTGACCTCGTGGTTGAGGGGATTAAATGAGATAGTGTATTTATCATACGCTACATACCTGTGGCTGAGGTAGAATTCCCCCAAGGAATGGTAGCCTTTTCTACTAGCATTAATAATCAATAACATAATAATAATGTTCTACTGGAATAGGTTGTCCCTCGGAATGGATTCTTGGTCTTGGGATTCATTTGGGGAAGGTCTAGGCAAGAAGATCACAGTAATTGATGGGGGTTTGGTAAGAGATATTTAAGTATTAATCGGAGGAACTTTAAGATCCCTCAAGTCCATAGTTCTGTGATCCTAGGAAGGAAGCACTTAGAAAGTAAAATAGCATAAGTAATTTTACCTTGGCTCCCCTCCAGCAGAGACTGTCTTTCAGGGACCGAGTTTGGCTCCAGAACCCTCTTTTCTCCTCTTCTTGTACGTAAGCTGCTCTGAGCGCTTGAGTTGCCCTTTCCTGACCCAGGACTCATGCCTTCCCTCTAACCCACAAGGAAGTTCTTCTCTCCCCCTGGGGTTTCTCCGTCTGCTTCCATTATTCAGAAAGAAGAGGCTCCCTGGACAGAGGTCGCATCTGGACCTCGAAACCTACCTGATTTTGGAGTCACTGATGTAAAGGTATTAATGAAGTAACTCCCTTCCGATTTCTATGCTGGGTTTTTAACAGGCACCTTCAAACGTAAAGGACACCTTGTGGGAGGGGGACCTTTATTCTACTTTAATCGTATGTGGACACTTGCTCTATTTTGTGTATGTGATGGGTCCATTTATTTGGCAAAATTAATCGAGCACCTACCACATGCAAAGCACGGCGTTAAGTGTTAGCGATACAAGTGAGAAGTGAAGATTGATCACGTCCTTCATGCAGCTTAGAGTCCAAAGGGAAAGAAGACACGTAAACAATCATGGAATCTTAGGTGACAATAATCATGATATTCACTTAAGTAGGACTCTATAGAGACTTCAGATGTATTGACTTTCGTTCTTTTTTTTTTTGAAATTTTTAAAGTTTATTTTTGAGAGAGGGAGAGAGAGACAGACAGAGAGCGAGTGGAGCAGAGACAGAGGGAGACACAGAATCCGAAGCAGGCTCCAGGCTCCGAGCTGTCAGCACAGAGCCCTACGCGGGGCTCAAACCCACAAACCACGAGATCATGACCTGAGCCGAAGTCGGTCGCTTAACCGACAGAGCCACCCAGGCGCCCCATATTAACTCTCATTCTTACTTAGCAAATTTCTAAGTAGTGACTCTTATTATTTAATCTTATAAGAGAGGAGACTCAGACTCCTCCGACTAGAGTGGAATCTCAAGAATCATTGAATACAAACCTGTGTTTCACACAACACTATCGTGCAAATGGATCGAGAGCATATGATGTTGACTCTTTTTTGGTTCCCTGGTTAATGAGTGTATTTTCATTTTGACACCTGCTAATCTGCCAGGTGCATGGTGGGGGTTAAACGAGACACTGATGCTATCGTTAAGATCCCAAGCTGCTGGTGGGCTCCAAGCTCTGTTAGTAAGTTCTCAAAAATATCAGTTTCATTCAATCTAGCCAACCCCTCCACCCTTCCGCTCCGAGACAAGTGTCCTAAATATTTTCACTGACTAGTTGCCCTTCGGTTGGAACATCTTAAGTGACTGAGCACTTTCGCATCAGTGGAAAAGGGTGGTCCTAGGACCAGCAGCCTCAGCAGTGTCTGGGATATCTAATTTAAAATGCAAATTTCAGGTCCCATCCAGGACCTAGTGAATCGGGAGCTCTTCCCAGTTTTAACAAAGCCTCCGGGTGATTCCGATGTGAGTTCACGGCAGACGACATCTGACCTACATTGCAAAGAAGCTCGTTCCTTCTTAAAACAGATCTTCTTCTCCTCTCCCTTCGCCCATCTTAACCGCTTCAGTCCCTTAACAAGTCGAGGGACGACAGCATTGTTGAGCCTTACGGAAGCTGATAGAAGTTCCCTGCATCACAAATGCCGTTTCTCCAGGATCGTGTTTAAGAACGCAATTTATGAGATTCAGAACCAGTGGTCCACACTTTATTCTTCTCTGTCCTGTGAGTTATCAGGAAGACATTTATCATGCAGACCCTTGTTTCCATCAGCACCTCTGGTTCCAAAAAAAATAGGTAATTTCAGTGCCATATGCTATCCTTGGGGGCAGGGGGTGGGGAGGGAGGGAGAGAGAACAATGGGAGTGTCTTTCTATTCAGCCAAATTTGTGTAAGTCCTCAAGCTTCTGCCCACTCTCCAGCCATGTGTAAGCAAAAATATCATCTCCTCATGCAAAGACACCTAAGCAATGCCGTGGTCACTACTGTACTCCAAGCTTCTAGCATGATGCAGACCCGTAGCAGACAGGATTCATTAGTAGTAACTGACCCCTTCAGACAAGTCAACCACTTTTAATAAATTCAGCAAATGTCTATAACCCCAATAAAATACCAACTCCGGAACAGAAATGTCAGCAGAGAATATCATTTGCCAAGTGTTGATTTATATAACTTATAGTACCTTCACTCCAGTAAGGTGAAATTTTATCAAAGCGGAGAATTTGGCAAAGAATTATAGATTCTATTATTATAAAAACATGTTTCCTAGGTTCTCTAAGAGCACAATAATTTAGCGAGTGTAATGTATCATACTCTAGAAAGAGGAAACACATGGGAGGAATAAATAGGAACTTTTCTAGCTTGAGAAGTAAAAGAAAGTAGCCACCACCCCACATACATACACCCACACACAAATGTACCAAACATACATATGAAACCTTGTGTGTTAGAGGAAAGATGGTTGCCAGGATTGATCTTATCGAACAATCTAGTAGCCGATTATAGTGGCCATGATGCCACCAAGCCTTCTTAGGTAGTGAAATGCCAAGGCTTGGGGACCCACTGCAGAAGGGCCCATGTTACAGGAGGGGTTGGTGCACGAAGGCAGATGGGCTCCAGGGCGAGTAAATGTAAGCAGAGGAAACAACACAAGGGATGCTCTTAAGATGACGGTCTCACCTCTTATCCACGACAGGGCTGATCGGCACTGTCCCAAGGAACCTTCTTGGGAGCACCTCATCCTTCTTGAGATGATATACAGCAAAAGTCTTCTGGCTGGTTGGATTTGGAAGACGCCTTCCCCTTTTGGATAGCCACAAAGTACATGTGCTTGATAAAGGCAGACGAGAAGTCCTGAAGTCAAGAGTTTTATTTACCCGGTGATTTTCAAATGTAATTGATCAATGAAAGCTTTGGCTTCTGTATCAACCTACCGACGTTCTACAGAACTAGGAGCCCATCAGACATACTTCGGGAAATGCACTACATCCTTGAGACATTGGTCTAAGTCGATATCCTTGGGAAGCGACCACTTGTACCTGGAAAAGAGGGAGAATTCCGGTCCACCTTGTTGTATTCATGTGCAGAGAGCTGAGAACATCAGAGCAGGGCCTGTGTCCTCCCTGTGTTTGAATACACAGTATGTACTTAATACACAGTATGTACTCGATACAGCTTGATATGAGTCCGGTAAGTGTTGGCCATGAAACAGAGACCATAGTGTTTCCCTTTGCTCAGGAGACATGTATGTCTCTGGGGGCTCTGGCTGCTGCTTCTCGAAGTGGTAGTAAGGTGGATTTATTTTAGAGAATGGTGATTAGAACAGCCAAAGGGAAGGAGGGCATTAATTACATCTTCTGGAGGGAGAATAACACTTTGTTCCAGAAAGATGAAGATTGAGAGGGAATAGTGATTAATAAATTTGGTGGACCCAGAGCATCTCCTCCGTTGAGGCACTAGGAGGGATATCTGGATGAACAATGGACTTCCTCAGCTCTCTGTCATGTGCACTGTCCAGGGTCCAGAAGATTGTCAAGATGAACAGAGACCCGTGCCCCAAATCTTGTATTATGAGCCCTGCGTACATTTGCCTCAAACCAGAGCTTTGATTTAATAGAAGAAATCATAAGTGCTGTAAAATTTAATACATACACAGACTTTGTTTCTCTAATGAGTAGAGTAGGAAGAAAGGAGTTTCACTGCAGAAAATTCATAGCAGATAATGAGAAGGATTTGGAGAAAGGGTTCTGATTTTTTGCAGTCATATCTGAGAGAACTAACTAACAACCATCTTCGTGTGGGCCCCTGGAGGGGAGGGAACTACTTATGCTTCGGCCCTTTATCTGTCTAACAACAAAAGCAATGGCTTAAGTTCATTTCATTTCCATTACACGGGAGTCTCTTTTTTGCCTTGACTCATGGTGCATGCTTTGCCCAGAAAGCCCATCTGGTGAACTTCTTCTCAGTTTTCAAGACGTGTCTCAAGGGTCCCCTCCTCTGTGAAGCCATAATATTTTATAAGACTCACACCTTCCAACCAGAGGGTATTTTCTCTTCTCTGGCCTACAGCAGCTCTTTGCTTATCTCTCCATTCTGGGATCATCTCCAGCACTGACCAATCCAAATGGTCACTAACTGTTGATCTGGAATGGGGTCCTGGAGGTCCCCTGTTGGTCCATAAAGTCTGAGGCGCATGGAGGGCCCAAGGTCCTTAGGGGCAGCGAAGATGAGGCTAGTGATCTCTCAGAGGCTCAGAGGAGCAGGTATTTTTACAAAAGGGTTCAGAGCGTTTCAGTATTTTAACAACCTGTGTGGTCATCTCAATGCCCACCAGCTCAATATCCGTCTCTAGGACTTCTCAGCACATAGATTTGGAATTATTTACCCGTCTGCCTTACCCATTAGATTGAGATTTCTTCCAGGACAGAGACCTTGAGTTTTGCTTACCTTAATGTCTCCAGAGCTTAGCATGGCGCCTGGCATGGAGCAAGCATATTGATTTCTAAGAAGAACTCAAGGGCTCTTCCTCATGAATCAGGATGAGAGCATTTTCCTCTCCCCTCCAGGAGGAGGAGGCTTGTACTTCCTCGGTCACGTGTAAATTCACCCATTGAGCTGTTTCAAATTTTTATTTGTTTTGTTTTAAGTGGACCTTTTTTTTTTTTTTTTTTTTGCTGTGATTTTTAGAAACGAGTAATTATGGCTATAGTTCACTGTTTCATTTCTCCTTTCCAAGAATACGCCAGGCCATACCCCTAATCGTGGCCCACCAGCTCTTAGTGGTAAAATATGGGGATTGAGTTCCGCCACGGCAGGTAATGAGATTGACAGAGCAGACCCGATCGTCTGCTTTGCTCTAAAACTATTTAGGACTAACGAGATTAGGGAAAAGAAATAAGGGGGCCCAGCTTACTAGAGTTTCTACATAGGGGTTTTGGGCTAAAGCCAGCAAGCTTCATGTTTTGCCGGGCGCTTTGTGATGAGGGATTTAGGGCAGTCTTTGAAGATTCCCGAGTTCCCTGGACATAATACCAGGTTAGCACTACCTTAATAGCACCCAGATCTCACCCCGGTTTCGAATACAGAATAGTATATCTTGAAGGAATAAAGAAAGGAAGGAAAGAAGGAAGACAGGACAGGAGGGAAGGAAGGAAGGCAGACAGAAATGTAGAAGCAAAGAGCTGCCAGGCATCAGCCAGCTGATTAACAGACTGAAATGGGGGTGGGGTGTGTTGAGAGTGCTCTAACAGCTACTAAGCCAGGTCTGATTTTGGAAAACAATGACATCTTCAAGAGAAAAAAAATATATATATATATTTTTTTCTGAGAGAGCATTGGTATTCCTCTCAGAACCTAGAAGCCTTAGTTCTGTTATGGGGTAGTGTTTCTTCCACAAGTAATAGTTTCAACGTCATAGCCCTTGGGTAACATCGAATAATTCAGATATCTCATTTTCAGGTTGGCGATGCTTCCCCTTCCACACCGAGCTAAAGGTGGGGCTATCGAAGGGACATTGCAAAGCGAACCCAGCCCTGTGGTGTGGGGCTACCCTGGTGGCTTCGCGGGGTTGGCTAAGGGGTGTGGGCAAGCCACAGTTCCCTGGGGCTTCAAACGGACAAGAATCATTTGTCGAGCCATTAGTAATGGAACCAAGAGGGAAAGAATCCAGAGATTTGAGGGTGCACACATGGGAAAGTTAGAGGTTGGACTTGTACTTAAAGAGAGTACAATTTAGTGAGCAATGTGGCCAGGCACACCCATAACTCAAGAGCCCTAGTATAAATCCAGATGACGCACGAGGGTGATTCAGAGGAGAGGGGGCACGTCAGAGTTTTGGAGGTGGGGAAATGAGGTTGAAAAAGGACTTCAAAGAGGTAGAAGCAGTTTTGACTTTGAGGATGTAAAGACTCAGCATGAACTCGGAAGAATAAAAGGACCCTGGCGAGTGACAGCCAGTGAAAAGGGCAGGCTTTACAGGTGGAGGGGACAGCAGGAGCTAACGCGTGAAGTTTGGAGAGTGGAAAAGGTATTTCAAAACTCCTCGCAATGACTTTGATTTGTGCAGCGAATACACGTTAAAGAGGGCAGGAGCAATTCTGAATGTGTTTGTTTGTCTGTTTGTTTGTTTTCCAGAAGAGCGATAAGATAAGAAGTGGGTGTTGGAAGGTCTGGAAGCCTACTCACCTCCTGGGTCTGGAGACCAAAGTGAGACTAAGGTGATTCGTTACAATGAGGGGATGAGACGCTTATCAATCGATATGTGTATGTATCTCCGTATCTATCTATCTGTGGAGAGTAGCTATTACAACATAGGGAGGCGGAATATTGAGAAAAATGGCAGGTTGCTGTGAGTAGCAAAAAGGCAAGTGATTTTAGAAGATTCGTGTTGAAATACCAGCTCGCTTTACCTTCTTAAGGTTTCGTGTCCTCGTTAATAAAATAAAGGGTAAAAAAGCATTTCTCAGGGTTATTTTGAGAATGTTAGCATATGTTAAAGGATGGCACCTGGAATATAATAGATAATTAATTAGTTTTTTGCTTCATGCTAAACATTAGCTGCTTAAAGCTTATACATCAAGGATATTGGCATCAGTAAGAATTCCACAGAAGTTAGTCACCATCCGACTCATTCCATCCATTTTTTGCAAACTAATTGGAGACAAAGCGGTATTAAGTTCAGTTCTTCAAGACTCAGGATACTCCATGAGAAGGCCACCACAACGTTCTTGGAAGCAAAAAAAACTCACAGTAAGAAGAGGCCTAGAAAATTCCCCTAGCGCCTGGGTGGCTCAGTCGGTTAAGCGTCCGTCTTCGGCTCAGGTCATGATCTCGTGGTCCATGGGTTCGAGCCCTGCGCCGGGCTCTGTGCTGACAGCTCGGAGCCTAGAGCCTGTTTCGGATTCTGTGTCTCCCTCTTTCTCTGACCCTCCCCTGTTCATGCTCTCTCTCTCTCTGTCTCAAAAATAAATTAAAAAATGTTAAAAAAAATTAAAAAAATATAACCCAACTTAAGGAGTTACCCAAGAGCCCATGACCTCACAAATAACATGTCTGGGGTCCTTTTGGTATCACTCAAAATATCTTTGGATGGCTCCATTTGATCCAGACAGGAGACCTTTTAACTCTTAACCAACAAAGACCCAAATGCGTCTTTCCTTAATTAGTGTAATGAGGCTTTTGGCTCCTTTATGACAAGTAAATGAATCTGCCCTTTTGGTGACAGGTCCTTCAGGGAATGATCTGAAGACTTGTGTAACAGTGCCTCCAATGTACTAGGTCATTAAAAACAGTTGTCCAACTATGAAATTAGTTATTGATTAATATGGCAACAGGAAGATCATTACGTTATGAAAGAAAGGGAAGTAGCCTTATGCTCTTGGCCACATCTTACTGAGAGCTTTAGACATGGAAGGTGTGGAATTATTGCTAGTTGGCAAGGAAAAAGGATTGTTCAAATACCCCCATGGATTTTAGAGGTCTAAATGGTCTTCTCTAAGAATGATCACTTAGAATCTCAGAAAAGCATGTGTGTGTGTGTGTGTATGTGTGTGCACTCAGGCGTGTACATATGTGCATGGGAAATACCGAGTCCCGTTATGCCCTACTTAGAACTAGGTCTGGGCATTTATTTTTGTACCAAAGTATTTTAGAATCTGAATTTTTCCATCATTCTCTGCATCACCACAAAATAGTATATATCTTTCTGTGGTACATTGTGAAATGTTCTCTAGAGCAATGTTCTAATTTTCAGTAATAAGGTTTGCTGTGACAAACAAGGCTCTGCCTGAATTTCTGTGGGAGAAGGGAAGAAGGAGGAAGGAATGGCCGGTGAAATCAGGAAGGCTCTTCCCAAGGCAGTAATCCTTGAGCTGGGCTTGGACAGCAAGTAAAAAAATTGCCCGGCAAAGGGGACCAGAGGGCATTTAAGTAAAAGGGAATAGCATTAATCCGTTCAACAGATAGTTGCAACATTGTGGGCGTGTTATAACAGAAGACACCCAGGAGCCATGAGGGCACCCAACTGGAGGACTTAAGCTAGCCTTGGTGATGAGGGAAGTCCTTCTTATGTAGAAACAAATCAGGTAAGGGGTGTTGAGAGAGGGAGGTGGTAGGAGAGGCATCAGCACGTGGAGGTCCGGGGGTAAGAGAGAATCAATCGCGTCTGGGAAAGTGAGATTGGGTCAGCAAGGCTAGCGTGTGCCACAGGGGGAAGGAAACGGTGCCCTGGAGCTGGGGTCAGTAACTGAATGCCAGAGCATGAAAGGTCTTGCAAGCCGTGTCAAAGAATTTGGATTTTGTCTTAAAGGCAATGAACTACCAATTGAAGAATTCTAAGCGAGAGAGATATGATTGGTTACGTGATTAAGAAGAACACACTGGCCACTGTAAGGATAACGGATTAGAGCAAACCAAGACGAGGGGTGGATTGTCCCTTCAAGAAGTCGTCTGAGTCGTCCTGTGAGGTGAGCGACCATGATCCGCCACAGATGATCCCAGTGGGATAGACACACGTGAAATATGGAGGTGGGAGCAACAGAATTTGTGTGTGTATGAAACAAAAGAGCCTGCTGGGTATGGAGAATGTCAAATGGCTCATTACGGACCGAACGCAGGGTGCGTGAGGGTGTGTGAGGAGAGATGAGCTTGAAAAGGCAAGTTGGAATCAGACTGTAAAAGGCCTGGAATGTTCTGGGGAGCTTGGCCTTATCATCAGGATTTACGAGCTGTGCTCTCTAACTCCCCATGTCTTGGTAACCTAAACTGTTCCAAACATCTATTATAGGATTCCAATTTCATTAGCATTTTAACACATTACCACATTTTCACCCTTGAGCGGCCAAGCATGGTTATGTCTTCATATTAGAGAGTAAGTCATAATCAGACAATCCAATACTTTCCACCCCATAAGGTTATTTTCTCGACATTTCCCATTGTGTAATTGCCAGCTATCTGTTCGGTTCGTGTCGACGTTTCACTTACCTGCCCTGGCAATTTCCATACTCTATCACTGCACCAGAGAGCGCTCCGCGTGGGATTACAGCGTGCTGGGGCTGGAGGTGATTCTTGAGAACACTATGGTTCAATCTCTTTGTTTTACGGTTGGGGCTCAGAGCGTTGCAATGATCGGTCCAGGCAGAAGTGACTGTTTCCAACCCCGCTGAGACTCACTCGGGTCTTTCTTCCAGCCACAGTTCTTGAGAAGGACACTACAGGCCGGGTCTCGCTTGGGACAGCTCTCCACTCCTTGTCCAATTATCTGGGCTCATGGCCTAACTCTGGTTGAGGTTTCTCTGGAGAGTTTTCTACCACTATATTGCTGTCTACCTTTCTGCTGCTTAAAGTATTCCTAGACCATCATCTTGTGATGGGAGAATGTTAAATGAGTGGTTGAGCCCTCTTGGGGAGAATGGGCTGAGCTGTTGAAGCTTCACCAGTGTCATTAAGAAATGTTCCAGCCACTGAATTAGGTGCTCTCAGCTGTATTAACACAGAATTTTCATCATACCTCTATGACGTAGGTACTATTACTCAACCACGACTGTAAGTGTGCAAATTGAGGCATTATCAACTGACCCCATGTCCAAATTGAGACCAAGAGGTTGGTGTTAGGATTTGAACCTAGACCGTTGGATAACAAAACCTTAAAGTACTCTTAACCACTACGCTATAGTGCTCTGTAAGGTTACGCCGTAAGCACTGAAACCGAACAAAGCGTTAAAAACCAAAATGCCGATTTCAAATTTTTTTTTGAATGTTTATTTATTTTTGAAAGAGAGAGAGAGAAAGAGACAGAGCATGAGTGGGGGAGGGGCACAGAGAGAGGGAGACACAGAATCCGAAGCAGGCTCCGGGCTCCGAGCTGTCAGCACAGAGCCCGACGCGGGGCTCGAACTCACAGACCGTGAGATCATGACCTGAGCCGAAGTCGGACGCTCAACCGACTGAGCCACCCAGGCGCCCCCAAAATGCCGATTTCATGTCATCACGCCTTTGTGTTCACATTTGCCAATTAGATGATTTTTGAAGCTTATTAGGATAGTATCTGTCATCCACAAGATTTCCGTCTTTGGAATTGTTTTCCTCTGGGAGCCCATAGTAACCAAGGGACGATCCTGTTAAGTTGGGGCTGGAGTAGCAGCACCTGCCTGGGTTATTTCTAAGCCCCGGAGGTAAAAGGCAGTTTGCAGGGACAGAGGAAAATGAAGCGAGCCTGGGCTGTGACCTCAGGGACAGCAGCTGCCCTGATTTCTGGTGGCTTTCAGTCTGTGGGCGCACTCCTTCACGAGGCCCAGCGAGTTTTATCTTTGTAGCTTCTGTGGGTTATCTCAGCATATTGCGTCTTTGTTCTAGAAAGGTTTGCCAACTCATCTGAGACATCCCCATTTCTGAATGCTGGAGTCACATGGGACAGAATTGGCATCAGAAGCTCTCCTCGGTGGCTTAGGGAAGGGACCAATTCTCAGACAAGGGATTTGGGGCTGGGGCGTCCGTCGTGTCTGTCCCACCTCACACGAGCGTGGAAATGGAAAAGAGCTGACATTTAGCTTACTGCCAACTGCTGCTGGAGACGCCGATATGGATAATTTATCTACAAATAACACTAAAAAGATAGGCCTCCCTCTTCAGGCAATACTCTGAATATGGGGGAGATTGATAATGAAATTCATCAATTATCCTTCATTTTTGATGTTTTCTCAGGCATTTTTCCTATCTCTCACAATAATCTTATGAAACAGATAGGTAGTAGGTTTATGTTATACACGAAGAAACCAAGGCTCCTAGAGGAAAAGTAACTACTCGAAAGACGGGGAAATGTTGAAAGTAAGAACCACGCTCCTAAGAAGCCTCAAACAGCGAGACTTTGGTAGACAATGCCAACGTCAACACACATGTGTAAGGACATTGGTATTTCGGTGTTAAATGCCTTGTTCTCGGGAACTGGTAGCACAGCAAATTGTGGCCATGCTTTATTTGTGAAGATCATTACTCCTTCATATTATAATCTCAACTTCTGATCTGTTTTCACCTAGGGAAATGCAGTTAATAGATTGAGAGCGGATGCTTTATGTAGTCACATTATTCATGGTCTGGCTGCGACTGCCAGAATTCCAAGCCTACTTGGTAATCCATTACCTCCAAATCTCATGCCCATTAAATAGGAACTGTAAGAGCTGACATACACACGATATTTATTAGATGTCAGGCACCCTTCTTGAGTTCTGTGACTTATACTGAGCTAACCCCTCACCCCCAAAACCGCCCTCCCAAATTCCTCCCCTGGGCCATATAAGTACCCCTTATCGCACAATCTCCTTTATGGCCACCATTTTTTTTTTCTAGAACATTCCTTTTACCCTCTTGCCTCGCCTGAAGTATGTCTGTCCCCCGAGGGTGTCGTATCCTCCACAGCCTTATCGAGAAGGCAGTTTTTCCTCTCAGGTGTCCCATACCTCCAGCCTAGTAGTTGGAATAACTGGATTCCTTCCATCCACTGCTGCTGCCCGCCTTTTGCAAAAGTTTACATTCTTGGAAAGACACGAACCGTTTCCTGCTTCCTCGCGGAGACTGTCTACCGACACTCCTACCCCTCTGCCATCCAGCTCCTGTATCAGTCACTCTTCTGTCTCGATAGCCATTGTCTATCCTCCTACTTGGAAATGTCAGAATACGGCTGGCTGGCTCATCCAGCATTCAGATCTCGGTTTCTCGAACTTTCATACCATTCTCTCCCAGGCACTTGTTCCCATTCTTTAGGAGAGACTCAACCTCTCTCTCCTAAGCTAGCTAAGCTTCACCAACACTTCATAAGTAAAGTAGAAAACATCCCCCAAATCTATCAACCCATCTTGTATGCTGTGTCCCTCCTGCTGCATGTGAAGAGGGTTTCTCTTTCCTTCACATTAGAAGCTAATCCCCCCTTGGGGCGCCTGGGTGGCGCAGTCGGTTAAGCGTCCGACTTCAGCCAGGTCACGATCTCACGGTCCGTGAGTTCGAGCCCCGCGTCAGGCTCTGGGCTGATGGCTCGGAGCCTGGAGCCTGTTTCCGATTCTGTGTCTCCCTCTCTCTCTGCCCCTCCCCCGTTCATGCTCTGTCTCTCTCTGTCCCAAAAATAAATAAACGTTAAAAAAAAAAAAAATTAAAAAAAAAAAAAAAGAAGCTAATCCCCCCTCAGTTCTCTGATCCTATCTCTTCTCACTTCCTTGCCTCCTTCTGCCCCTTTGTCCACCAGCATCCGGTGTTACCAGCCTCTCTTCATGGAGTTCATTCACTCCTCATGCAAATGCATCCCCCCCATCCCCTCTGTCTGTTCACCTTCTCCTGGATTCCGCATCTCTCGCTTACGCCTCACTTCTTGTCTTGATCTCATATCCAAGGTCACCAAAAAACCATCCACTCATGCCACATCTGCTTCCTCAACTCCCCAGCACTCCACAATCCACTCCAAACTGGCTTTCCCCCAGCAATCCGCTGAAACTGCTCTTGTCAAGGTCGGTGATAACCACCTCAGTTTTGCAAATGCAATGACCACTTTCTGTCCACATTTTATTCCATCTTCTGGCAGCTTTAATCGAAGTTATTCACCCCTTTCTTCTCAAACCTCTTTTGATACCTGATATGTAAATACTGGAGTGTCCCAGGACCCATTTTCCTTCTTTCTCCATATACTTTCCTTAGAAAAGCCTAGCCATTTTCGTCGTTGTAAATGTCACCTATATGTTGATAACTCCTAGATGTAAATTTCCAACACAAACAACTCCTTGAACTCCGGGCTTGTATATCTGCCTAACTGACATATCTTTTCCACACATCCACAACCTTGAAGAATCTTCTTTTTTCTTCGTCCATCCATCTCATTAAATGGTACCACTATCACCCCCGTGGCCGAAACCGAAAACGTAGATGTTACGCTTGCTTCTTTGCTTTCTCTGTAACATCCAAATGCTTATCAAATTTTCTGTCATTTCTGTTTACGAAAAGCATTTCAGATCCATAGACTTCTGCCTGTCTTTCCTCCACATTATCCCAAGGCTCCATCCTGTCTCTCCTGGACCACTACAATGGCCACCTCTTCTCTTTCTTTCACCAAATCTCTTTCCTCATAGAATAGCCAGGGACATGCTTTAATTACATAAAAAATAGGAAGTTAGTCTTCTGCTTTAAATGATCTGGTGGCTTGCCTTCACACTTAAAGCAAAGCTCAGCACCTTCCACACCTACAGACTACACAGTCTGGCCCGCACTGACTTGCCCAACGCTACCTTTTGCCCTGACATCTGCTCCGAGGTCTCCTGCTCTGAGGCCACAAAGAAAGTATTGGACCCCAGAATAAATACGGGGAATCCACCTGGCAACAGTGAACTCTTCTGTTATTCCCCTTCATAAACCTTGCTCATTTTCATCGTAGGACTTACAAGTTACGATTTTAAACGGAACATTTGTTTACATCATTGTTGTGATCCCCCCTCGCTAATTTGTAAGCTCCATGACTTTGGGATTTATGTTTGTTTCAATCGCTAATATGTACCAGTGAACAGACAGTTGATACTTCATAGATAACCTTTGAATGCATGAATGTGCTGGGCAATAGTGATCAGATATGGATGCAGACAAATGACATATTTGATGTGCAAAGAATCGACAGAGTGTGCTTCGGGTAAACCTTAAAAGACACTTCAAGCGAATTTGAAGTCCTATGTGGCACACACCATTGCAAACCGTCTAATATATTAAAAGTACGAACACTTGTTACTGATGGCTTAGTATACTCATCACCACTGTCGTGTTGTGAATGCCAACACAGTCATTGGTAGTTTATTGAGCATATTAACCAAATTCTAAGAAGCGCGCTAGGTACAAAGTTGAAAAAAAAGAGAGGGATAACACATTCTTTGTCCCAGGTATGTTTCTGGGAGAGAAAGCCAAGGCGCGTTGAACGACAAACAAGTAAAATGCAGAAAAAGCTCTGGGATTTGGACTTTTAATCAGGTCCCCTTTGATGAAATAGGAATTAGGACAAGTGGTCCTAGGTACTTTTACATGCAAATATTATCATCCTGTACTAAAAGCAGCACTTTAAAACCAGAAAACAGAAATACAAGTCAGACTCTCTTGTCTCAAGGAATTCATATCCTGGAGAAATTAACTCCAGCATTCTTATTATATTAATCTACACTCCAAATAGAGGATGTATTTCTGTTTTTATCCATAACATTGCCGCCAGATTAATAAGAATATTCAAGATGTTAATGGATTGATTTCAGCATAATTGTAACTATATTAATTCAGTGCAATTACTTCTCAGTAAAATTTAAATGAAGCTAAATTGAAGAAATTAGAAATATTTGAAATCTCTCGTCGGAAGCCTGGAGGCATTGTAACCTTGTCTGTTCTCATCTCAGAGAATCTGTAGTCAAGCTCTGGGAAGGTGGTAAGGACCTTGTTTGTAAATTGAAGAGTTTCAAACCCTAACAGCACTTTAGAATTTGGATTTAGCAAAATAATCCAGAAGGAATAATAGCAATAATAATAATAATAATAATAGTAATAATATACTTGAGCTGCCCACAGGGACAAATGTGCCCATTCAACACGTCGTTTAGTGCTGTATTACAAACAGATGCCCACAAGAAAATACTCAGATGTAGGGAAGCTAATATGGGAGTAGTTGAAGTTATAGGGAAATTATGAAAAAGTTTTCAAAATGTAACATCTTGAGAGAAACTCTTACTTATGAGGGATCCATGTTCTGTGGTAAAAACGTCCCGGGCCCAGACATAAAGGATCAGCTCTGCCATTCATTAGTGGGTCACCTTGGGACAGGTGCCTTTGTGTCTTGCTTCATTTTGTAATGATTCTCGCTCTTCTAACTTGGCGGTGCAATCGGGAAGCTCAGAAGGTTTGGGAATCCCTATGTCAACAATGAAAAATTTTACAAATGCAACTCAGGGGAATGACTGGAAAAGCACTTCCGAACTGTAATCAAATCAGTAGGAGGAGTCTGGTAGCATAACTTCCCGAGGACCACGCCCAGTTTAGAAAGATTGGCTCAAAAATACCCCAGTAGTCTCAGGTCTTGTAAAATATACTTGTTCCATTTCTTTCGGCTACTTAATGAAGAAGTTGACTCAACTCTTTTGTTGTGCATCCACCAAGCAAGGCGCTGTGAAAGGCTCCCTGAGGGCTGGTAAAATACAGGCTATTGACATTTCGTGTTCTAAGGGAGCTCAGAATGAAACTGGAGAGGAAGGGAGTTAGAGTAAAATGTAAATGTTTGCATCGTGGTACATGCTTTTCACACTCTATATCCCACATAAGCCTTAAAATAAATTAGGGAAAATTTCCCTTCCATTTAATAGATGCAAATGAAGTCCGCAGAGGCTAAGGAAATGCCCAAGATGAGGGTTCTTGAAATTTAGATTAAAAAAATCAGTAGGGGCACCTGGGTGGCTCAGTCAGTTAAGCGTCCAACTTCGGGTCAGGTCATGATCTCGTGGTCTGTGAGTTCGAGCCCCCACATCGGGCTCTGTGCTGACAGCTCAGAGCCTGGAGCCTGCTTCGGATTCTGTGTCTCCCTGTCTCTCTCCCCCTCCTCTGCTCACGCTGTCTGTCTGTCTGTCTCTCTCTCTCTCTCAAAAACAAATAAACATTTTTTAAAAATCAGTGATTTTTTTTTAAGTCACATACTTTCTACTATACTCAGTGTACTTCTGAGTTAAAAAAGAAGAGTTATAAACAAAAATACTTGGGAAATAGATATTAACTGTCAAATTAGTGGCATGATCTGAATCTCTCACACCCCCTCCAGGCTTTTGCATGGCTGCTTTCCAGGATTCTGCCCAAGTATCCCATTTTCAGACAGACTTTTCTGCCCACCCTATCTAATGACAGATCCACTCACATTCACTGATTGACGTGTTCCGTTACATAATGCTCATCTTTCTCCTCAATTGTCATTTTTATTTCTTAAGGAGGTAATACAACACGACAGAAGCGCAGAGTACAGATCGGTGCTGTCCGACAGAAACCTAATCCACATCGCGTGCGATTTTAAATCTCCCAGTGCCCACATATAAATAAATACGGAATTCATTTTAACAATCTATTTTATTTAACCAATTACATACAAAATATTCTCAACACATAACCAATACTCTCCCATAAACAAGAAGACATTTTACATTTTTTTAGCACCGTTTTGGAAACTTGGGGTACCTTTACGCTTACAGCACGTATGGTTTGGACTAGCCACATGTCAAGTGCTGCAGGGCCACATGTGGCCCGTGGTTTCCACATTGGACACTGTGGCTTAGAGTTGGGCTTTCTGGGTTTTGTGCCGGCTTTGACACTCTTTAGCTGTTTCGCCTAGAAATTCAACTCCACTAGGAACGTTCTTATCTGCTCTCTGCATCCTCTTTGACCCCAACACCTCGGACAGATATTGACATGCAATAGAAATGACCAGTTTCAGCAAACGCTCATGCTTAACGCGCTGGAACAGGTAAGCGTAAGCGTTGAGCCTGATCCTGGAAGCATAAGGTGGATTCAGACGTGCATAGAGGAGTGTGAACACACATCTGGGAGGCTCAAGAGGCATGGGCAAGATTAACGACAAACGGTCTGATTCCTATTTAGAGAACAATACACAGAGTTCTCTCTCTTTTTTTTTTAATTTTTTTTTCCATGTCTATTTATTTTTTGAGAGAGAGACACAGTGTGAGTCGGGGAGGAGCAGAGAGTGAGGGAGACACAGAATCCGAAGCAGGCTCCAGGCCCCGAGCTGTCGGCGCAGAGCCCGATGTGGGGCTCGAACCCACGGACCGTGAGGTCGTGACCTGAGCTGAAGTCGGACGCTTAACCAACTGAGCCACCCAGGAGCCCCTACAGAGAGTTCTCTTTTGCATGAGGAGATGCGGAAGCAGAATGCAGAACAGAATGTTTATAATTGACACAGACAATTCTGCCGAGGGATTGTGATTCTGAATCAGATGGAAATGAGTCTGAATCCCACTTCTATCTGGGTGATCTTGGTGGGCAACCTGTTCACTCTATCTGTGCCTGAGTTTCCTCACAGGCAAAGTGGAGAATGCCAATCCTTAATTCTTTTTGAAGGATTAAATTAAATACAAAAATCATGAGACCTAGAGTTATGTCAGAAATGTTCATCAGTGCTGCTGATCTAATTGCCACTGTTGTTATGTTATTAATGTTTCTATATAGATGGGGAGGTGATTCGAAGCCTTGAATGCCAAGCTACAAAATCTTGGCTATAGCCTCAATAGTCACATTGCTATCAGTGCTCATCAACCCCTCTTGCCCCACCATGCCAATTAAACTTTCAATAATTGTTCATCGCCTATAGGCTGAAGTCCAAACCCCTTACCAATGCCCCTAAGACTCTCCACATCTTGGGCCTCGCCAGCATCATTTTCCATAACTCTACACGTTACAGTCTAGCCATTCTGAATCATTTAGAATCTTCTGAATAGCCCATTCTATTTCATGCGACCCTGTCTCTTTTTTTAATGTTTATTTATTTTTGAGAGAAAGAGAGACAGAGCACGAGTGGCTGAGAAGCAGAGAGAGAGGGAGACACAGAATCAGAAGCAGGCTCCAGTCTCTGAGCCGTCAGCCCAGAGCCCGACGCGGGGCTCGAACCCACAGACCATGAGATCGAAGTCGGACGCTTACCCGACCGACTGAGCACCCAGCCGCCCCACCTGCCACTCCGTCTTTGAACATACCATTCCTCTGCTCTTGTCCTTCGCCTGTCTGCCTGGAAAACTCCTCCATGCATTCCAAAACCCATCCCACATTTCCTATCCCGAGGAAGGTGGAGATACTGGGCCGCATCAACATTTTTGTAACGCAATTTCTTATTTACATGTCAATTTCCTTCATGAGATTGCCATATATTGGAAGGAAAGAGCCGCGTTTTATTTGTGTGTCTGTCCCCCGTGTTCAGCACCAACTAGATGCTCAGTAGGTACTTGTTAAATGAATGGATGTTTACGCTATGGGCGATGGGAAACTCTCAAAGACTTGAGCTGCTGAGGATAGCTCAGTATGTGAATGTCTGGACTACTACATTTCAGTTCCTCTTTTGCGTTTGTCTTAAACTGATTATCTGGGAACCCCACCCTCTCTGAAACGACTGCTGTCAGTGCCTCACATGGGAGAAAAAGACGAAAACCCCAAACCAGCTTTCCCCGTATTCGTTTTCCTCAGCAATGCTGTAACTGCTCCTGGCTTATAAGGTGGGATTCCCTAATTGTATTTAAATCTCCTATCTACTGCTGGCCATAGATGTGCTAACAAATGAAAGTTTTGGGGGGGGGGGGGAGGAGAAAGTTTTGCCTCTTATAGCGGGGAAATAGTTCGAGGCTATGTTTTAATTAAAATGAATATCTGCGCTATCTTAATGTTATTGCCAGTTAAGTGTAGCAGGGTGATTTAAGAGTTCTATAACACAATTATACTCTGGTAATGAAGCTCTGCAGAATTATCCTCAGAATTTAGAATGCAGAAGGGAGCAGTAGGTCTCATTTGTAACCATGTTACGGCCTTTATTGTTACAGTATTTTCTGTTTTCTTCAAAGATTAACTCAATCGTATTTAAGTCTCTGGCTACATTACAGAAAGGGAGAAAATGGGCAATGGGAACTGCTTTACTGTCTCTGAAACCTGTCTTAATGTTCCACTGCGAGGACAAAAAAGCAGGGAAATTTCACCACAGTGTCAACCTTCTTATTGTTCTCTCTCTAGCACTCCCGCCGGAGCTCCCCTAGGGCTGGTCTGTGCATTTCCTGGCTGATTCTCACTTGGGCTGCGGGAAGATGGGGACAGAGTCTGGAAAGCGAGCCAGGGATGACTGCATTCTAGGAAGCGGGAAAGCGGGCACACGAGTCTGCTCGGTCCTTGGTTGTGAATCCCCCCCAGGACGTTGGAAGCTGGACACGGGCTGCGCTGGCTCCCATGGAGTATTAATAGTGGTCAAAAGTATAAATTCTGGGGACAAATCCAGAATCCATCATGCGTTATCCGTGGCACCCAGGATAAGCCATTCAAGCTTGCCGGGTCTCAGTTGACCAATCTGTAACATGGGGCAAGAGTCAAAGCTACCTTGCCGAATTTTTGTGAGGATCAACGTCTAAAGAGAGGTTATGCCTGTGATTTAGAACGGTGACTGGCACATGGGATGTACTCAACAAGTAATAGCTGGCTTAATTACTATAAAAATACTCCCTCCTGAGCAACTAGTTTGGAGCTCTGTGTCTCCCACGTGGCATCATCCGAAGATTGGCAGAAACCAAATCATACATGTGTATCTTCCCTAAAACTTACCCTTGTTGGAAGGCTCAAAAGCAAATTCTGATTCAATTTAAGCAAAATTTAACACCTCTTGTGCAGAAGACCTGACACTAAGCGTTTCAAGTCATAAAGGCATGCAGCATATATCTATCTCCAAGGACGTGTCTTCAAGGGTCTATCTTCAAGGATCTTACAGCACAGTGGGGGAAGACAGGCACGCAGACAAAGACGTTCTAAAGGAAGGGACACATTGAGGGGGTGCCTGCATGGCTCAGTCAGTAGGGCGTCCAACTTCGGGGCTCAGGTCATGATCTCGTGGTTTGTGAGTTCGAGCCCCACGTCGGGCTCTGTGCTGACAGCTCAGAGCCCGGAGCCTGCGTCGGATTCTGTGTCTCCCTCTCTCTCCGCCCCTCCCCCACTCATGCTGTCTCTCTCAAAAATAAATAAACATTAAAAAAATGTTAGAAAAAAAAAGAGAAAGGAACATGGTGAATAGTAACGCAAGGTAAGGAATCTTGTACGTCCATTAGGGAAGATTTTAATGATGGAGTGACATTTGAATGGGATGTTGGGGGACAAATGAGATTTTCATAGGCAGCAAATATTGGGAAGGGACTCCAGCTTGAGCGATAAGCTGGACCGAGTTCAGATCTAGCAAAGTACAGGGAATGATTAGAGAATGGGAGAAATCTATTGCTATGGCAGTATAACCTGGTGTGTGTCTTCGGGAAGGGGCTGTAACAGGGGTGATTTTACAGAGGTCAAAGTCAAATCATTTTCATTCATGAAAGGCAGGCGCAGGAGTTTTAACCTAACACTGTAGGAAGCTGAGTGTTTCTGAGGAGGGCCAGCCCATTATCTAACATTTTTTTAAGCTTATTTATTTTGAGAGAGAGGGAGCGAGGGAGAGAGTGCAAGCAGGGGAGGAGCAGAAAGAGAAAGAGACAGAGAGAGAGAGGGGGAGAGAGAGAGAGAGAGAGAAACAATCCCAAGCAGGCTCCACATTGTCAGCTTGGAGCCCGACACAGGGCTTGATGATAACAACTGTGAGATCATGATCTAAGCTGAAATCAAGAATCAGTCAGATGCTTAACCAACAGAGCCACCAAGGTGCCCCAAGCTGACGTCTTTTTTTTTTTTTAATTTTTAATGTTTATTTATTTTTGAGAGAGAGAAACAGAGTGTGAGCAGGGGAGGGGCAGAGAGAGAGAGAGAGGGAGACACAATCCGAAGCAGGCTCCAGGCTCCGAGCTGTCAGCACAGAGCCCAATGCGGGGCTCGAACTCACAAATCTCAAGATCATGACCTAGGCCGAAGTCGGACGCTCAACCGACTGAGCCACCCAGGTGCCCCAGTCTGACATCTTATATACTTATATATGCTTCTATACTATGACTTATGTTCAAGGATAAAGATGCTATAATCTTTTAATGCTGTCTTTACATTAACACATTCAACCTGGAGAAATGTGGCAACCTTACCTTCCTGTTGATCCCCAGAAAAAAAAAAAAATTAACCTAAACTTTAAAGTGATTTGGGGCACCTGGGAAGCTCAGTTGGTGAATCCGACTTTGGCTCAAGTCATGATCTCACAGTTCATGGGTTCCAGCCCCACTATGGGCTCTGTGCTGACAGCTCAGAGCCTGGACCCTGCTTCAGACTCTGTGTCTCCCTCTGTCTCTGCTCCATTTGCTCTCTGTCTCTCTGTCTCTCTGTCTCTCTGTCTCAAAAATAAGTAAACCTTAAAAAAATTAAAGAGAAATAAAGTGATGATACAATAGTTCCTTTTTCTTCTCCTCCAAAGCCCTGCTTCCTTCTTTACCCCCTCCATAATAGTAATTAATATTTATTTAATGTCTCCTGTATTCCAAGTGCCATACTTTTTATGTTTTAGCTCACAGTAACTCTCTGAGCTTTCTATTACTATGACACCCATTTTTCAGATGAGGAAATTGATGTTTATAAAGATTAAATGCCTGGCCTCCCATTAACTCAGGTAGTAAGCAGTAATACTGGAGATCAAGTCTGCTTCTAAACTCCTGAAGCACAATTCTACCTTACGATGAACAGGGTCACGTCACGGATACGTCATTAGCGTCTTGAAGATAGCATGCTGTGGCTTTGACACGAGAGCCAAGGGATAGAAGTTACATAGTCAGTGATACCAACTCATTATGTACCATTTTCCAAGTCACGTGACCTCCCCAGGTCCTCACTTTCTCCAGCAGAGCATGAAGCTCGCTCTAAAACTTTTCGTATTGATATTGATCTTGTCTGTTCTTCCATACCTGTTAACTTATTAGCTTTGATGCTCACGGCTATGCATGACAAGGGCGTTGCCTCCTTGCACACATGATAGACCTCCGGTTTAGAAAAGAGACTCTCTCGGGTCCCTATAGCTAGTAAGTATCAGAGCCAAGACCTGGATGCACATTTTCTGCCAACTAGCTCAGTGCTTTCCCCGCTGCTCCAAATAGAAGCCCTTCCCAGACTGGAATTTTGCGCCGCACTTAACCGACCATCCCATGCTTGCAACCATTTAAGAAAACAAAAACAACAACTCTGAATCTTAAATTATCTCTTAAATGATTTTCTAAACCTTCGTTGACCCTTTTAAAATCAGCATATAGCAACATCCCTTCAAGTTATCTTTGCATAAGCAAAATAAAGGCTTTCTAATGAGTTCGTGTGGAAAGCTTTGCGTCGATGTGTATGCTCTAGGAGGAAGGATCGGAGCACGCTTCTCTCCGCGCCGCCGAATGGACCACATTAATAGTAATGCCCCTAGATATTTGTATCACAAATCTCCCTGGTGTCCACCCTCCAGTCAGATGCTATTAAGCCAGGATTCCCTACTGATTTACAGTGATGTCAGAGGGTATATAGTCAAGACATAGTCAAATCCTTAGCTCTAAAAAGTCACCTAAAACACCCAGGGCGGTGGCGGGGTAGAGCAGCTTGGCCACAGAGCTATCAGCCCCAGCACATGTTAATTCTGTTCCTTGGATGGAGAAATGTAACGATTTGTCTGGAAATGTTTCCCTAGGCTCTGAAATGGACATGTAAATAATCGGTGCGTCAATGAATGACAGTGAGCATCTACCCAGCTTACCAAGATCCCACCCTTTGTTTTCAGCCTGAAAATCACTTTGTTTACGGCGGTTTGAAGAATCTCATTCGTGTGTCTAAGTTGGCCAGGATGGGGTGTACTCTGTGTGGGTTACCTGAAACTTTCTCCTTTCCCTTGGAAGTGGTCCCCTCTGCCCGGCTAATATTATAGGACGTGACTGCGTATGGCCAAAGCTGACTGGACAAGTTAGGAATACCGCTGGGGAGACCCAACCCAGAGGGTGGGCTGCGCCACTCTGATTCTTTCTCCTGGAAATTTAGAATTGGGATACAGTCTAGGTCAACGAACTAAAAAACGGCAGGGTCCTGGCCACTTGGACTGCCATGTGCATCAAGGTCGTGATGAGTGAGGCTCACGAGGAAGAACTGACCGTGGAAGATGGGTGCCTGGAGAAGAGAATGAAGCAAACAGGCAGGAAGAAAAAGACCCAGGAAACCGTGTGGGCTTGATGCAAAAGAAGAGAAAATGTGTGTCGTTTAAGGTCAGAAAAACTAGGCACTACTAACATGCATGATATTTCATGATTTACAGAGAAATGGATGCCTAACTGGATGTCAAGACTCAATTCTTTATTTCCTTTATTTTTTAGTTTTTATTGTTTTAATTTTTTAAAATGTTATTTATGTATTTTATTTGAGGTGGGGGGGAAGAAGGGGAAAGGGCAGAAGGAAAGAGAGAGAGAGAATCTCAAGCAGGCTTCATGCCCAACGCAGAGCCTGACATGGGACTCGATCCCATGACCCTGGGATCACGATCTGAGTCAAAATCGCGTTGGCTGCTCAACTGACTGAGCCACCCAGGAGCCCCAATGCTTTATTTCTACACGATAAGCATTTGGGGCAACCGACTGCAACCAACCCGGTTTTGCTTTCCTGGTTATGCCTGCATGGTGTTTTCTGTTAATGGTAACAGAGAAGTCCGTGTTAACAACCGTGTCTAGGGTTTATTGAATATTTACTATTTTGAGTGGCCAAGCTTTTATGTGAAACAGTCCATTTATTTCCCCAAATCGCCCAGCGGGGTAGGTATTATGCCTGCTCCACTTTACAGAGAAGCAAACTGAGATTTGGAGTGGGTAAGTAAGGACTCACATGTGACACAGGCTTGGGGCGTGGGGCAATGAGGCGAAGTTGCCAGAGGCTGTGTTATTGATGCCTCTACCAAAGTCCTTGTGTCTGTAGAATGGCTTGGTGCCCTATGTCTGGGGGGAAGAAACATCAGACACAAGTGAGGTCTCCCCTCTGAAGTGACTGGCCCAAACTATGTCCCATAGGGATGCTTTTTGTTTAATACTGGAAACAGATTTAATAAAATTCTAAGGGGAAACATACATAGAGGGTTTACCGTAGAGAGAGGGAGGGAGAGGGAGAGAGGAAATTTGCAAGCTAGTTACCGTTCCAAGTGATCTTCAGCCACTTTCCAATAAGCCTGTGTTGCATGGTGGGTACGGGACTGCATTTTTCTGTTTGGGGGGCTGTGTTTGAAGGGTAGAACACGCATCCGTTCATTGTAGGACTTGGGGGGAGTTACCCTGAACTCCCATAGCTTCGTTCATGGAGTGGAGGCAAAAGGTAACAGCAAAGATAGAAGAACAACACCAGCAAACCACTTGGTACATAATAAGTGCTTAATAGTGAACATCCTTATTGGTAGATACTTCGTAAGTGATGTTTATTGGGATGACTGAGGTCCACGGAACTGTACTGACGTTTTTACTTTTTATTGAATATTTACATATGCCCTTATACTCCTTCTAATAAACCCTCATTTGAAAAAAAAAGTTTACTTTTGAGAGAGAGATAGTGGGAAGGA
This sequence comes from Panthera uncia, assembly GCF_023721935.1. Lineage (NCBI taxonomy): Eukaryota > Metazoa > Chordata > Mammalia > Carnivora > Felidae > Panthera > Panthera uncia. Next base: position 76,868,659 of record NC_064807.1, on the reverse strand, counting down.
GGGAGAGACAGAGAGAGAGGGAGGCCGAGGATCCAAGCGGGCTCTGCAATGACAGCACAGAGGCCAACGCGGGGCTCGAGCTCCTGAACTGTGAGATCGTGACCTGAGCCGAAGTCAGACGCTCAACTGACTGAGCCTCCCTAAACCCTCGTTTTAATAAACCACCCAAGTGCACCTCCAGCATATGGCCCTGACGGACCAGATCGGGAAAACACGCCCCAACATCCATACCCCCATTTCCATCTTGAAAACAAGAGCCCCATGCATCAGAAACCAAAAATTGCCACTTTATAGATGCGGACGCTGAGCTCAGAGAGGTCAAGTCACTCCTCAAAGGTGACAGAGCAGGAAACAGCCAAGAGGAGGACTTGAATCCAGCTGTGTCAGACCCATGACAGCCTAGCCAGCTTTGCTGAGGGAAAGACCGTGAAGTGGTGAGATGTTTCCATGCATGGAATGTGTGTCCAGAGGGGAGGGGAGTAGAGCCAGTGAGGCACAGAGAGCGAGTGTGCAGGAATGATGGGGCCACACTTCACTCCTGCCCTGAGACATTCTGAGATGTCATCATCAAGGCAACAGTTATCAGCACTCAGGAAATTTGTGAAAGACTAGGCAATGGGCCCCCAAAATTATTGGGGGCCCTGTCTGGCCCATCCTTCTGGGTTAGATCTCCCTTGCCTTGTCTTTGAGCTCTTACCACTCTGTAACTTAAAGAAAACCCCATAATCATGCAAATGATTATTATCCCTAGAGATGCAAACTGTGTCCAGTGGAGATGAATTAATGATCGCCCTATGGGTATTAAACAGTTTTGCATCTATTTCGGCCTGCCTGGTTGCCTCTGTGTGTTCCTTAAATTCTCTTTTGAATGGGTTGTAACATCCTACCGGTTCCCTCATTAATGCAGGAGTTAAATAAAATATCTGGCATATGTTCCTTTCATATTTATACGAGAGTCATGTTTTATCTCTTGCTAAAATTGCTCATAAATAGGACAGAGTTGCCCACTGCATTATATAGTAGACCTAATCAGGTACACGCAACTGTTTCAGAGGGAAGTCAAAGCTTTCCCTTGCTTAGCAGGTGCAACTGGACCGGAAACACCCCGTTCATTAGATGCAAGGGAATGGCAGATGGGAGCTAGGAGGCACAAGAAAGAAAGGCTTCCCTATCCATTTCCAGGGGCTGGTTACTGAGAAGCAAGTGCTACAGCTGCTTTGGTGGTGGCTGAACACCCCGAGGAGGTGCAGCGGGGAGGGGACAGGCAACGGGACCGGGAGTCTGGTGAACTGGGGCATTGGTCCAGCTCTGCCATTAACCAGCTGTGTGACCTTGGGCAAGTCACTTAACCCTGTGTTTCCCCATCTGCAAAATGAGATGCCAGAACTAAATTATCCCCAAAGCCCCTTCCAGCACTAACTGGCTCTGGCCCTGTGATTCTGAAGACACTAGGAGGTCACGGCTCAATGGCCCGGAGCAATTCTTAGCCTGGAAATTAGCAGGCTCGTGGTAGAAGCCAAGGACTCGATGGTCTGTGGAATCTGGAATGAACTTCTCTCCCTGGTAATCTTTTCTTCCATCAAGCCTATAATGGTCTCTGGCTGGGGAAAGAGTTTTAGGTGGGAGACACTGAGCCATCTTGTAAAAGGATTTTAACTTCAAAACCAGGATTTTTCTGGGAGGTATCTTTGAATCATCTCAGCCTACTGTTGTAGGGGATACATTTTAATTGTTTCTAAAAGTGGCATTGAAAGCCACAGTTGAGAGAAAACTAATAGCTTTGAGAGGCTTTGCTACCCACGGTTTACTTTTAGGTCAAGTTGCTTGAAATCCCCCTTTCTGAGTGTTTACCTAGAGTTTGGGTAACTGGTGAAGAGATGCTGAAGGATGAACCACCAGTTGGGGAGCTGGGTTAAATGACCTCTGATTTCCCACATGCCACGCCTACAGCCAATTATTATGACGGGGAGTCATTGTTCTTTGTAACCTCTCTTATTTTGCCTTTATTTCAAGGGGTTGCACCTCATATGCAGTGGGCATTGCGCGAGGGCTTAGGAGATCTTACTTGGGCAGTCGCTTCATCTGTCTAAGCCTCGTGTCTGCACCTTTAGAATGAGGGTGCCGGCTTGGTACCGTTCAGGCCTTTTCCTTCCAAAGTGAGCGTTCCACTTTGCACCTACAGTGTGCCTGTGGTCTGACAGGAGAGCAGAAAACGGAATTTGAAAACAAGACTCGTGACCTCAAGGGGTTTACAATTTAATTTTCCAGGAAATTTTGGTCCATAGATTTCTGCCTATGAATTTTACTTTCTTTATTTTTTTTCTTTTTTTTATTATGAAATTGATTGTCAAATTGGTTTCCATCCAACACCCAGTGCTCATCCCAACAGGTGCCCTCAATACCCATCACCCACCCACCCCTCCCTCCCACCCCCCATAAACCCTCAGTTTGTTCTCAGTTTTTAGGAGTCTCCTATGTTTTGGCTCCCTCCCTCTCTAACCATTTTTTTTCCTTCCCTTCCCCCCATGGTCTTCTGTTCTGCCTATGAAGTTTAAAGGCACAGTTTTGTATCATCTCGGAGCCTACTTCCAAATTCCTAGATGGCCCTGAAATTCTCCCCTCTCAATCCCAGGCAGGTATTTTTGAGCTATGCAATTGATACATCTCTCCAAATGTTTGTTTCCTCCACGTGACATTTGATTCTTCAAGGCTCAGAATTGCATTCTATTCCATTCTAGGAAGTTCACTGGGGTGAAACCTCGGACTTCTCAGAGTAGAGGCAGCGATGGAAGAATTTATAAAGGAACAAGAAATCCCTGGTCTCCTCTCAATCAGAAGCGATGCCGTGATATCAGCGAGAGCATGACCTTATCATCTGCTGTTGCAGAACCCAGAAGGTCTGGAGTCAGCCCGAACCGGGTCACCGTCCCTGCTGCCCACTCCCTAGCCAGGTGAACTCCGCCTTTTCTTAACTCTCTGGGCCTCAGTTTTCTCATTGTGGAATCTTCTGTGAATTAAATGAGAAAATGCGTGATATCATGAGATGCATTAAATATGCATGGATTAAATGAGAAAAAGCATTTAATACACTGTCTGACCTATAATGAGCATCATTAGCCAAAAGCATCATGATTCACGGGTCACTGGAATGACTATTGCTCACTAACCGTACTTTCGAAATATGTTCATCCAAGACGAATCACTTCACTCTTGACCTCCATCCCGTCATCTGTACAAATAGGGAGATAGATGGGTGAGGTGTCCCCCAAAAGTACCTTTTAATAATAACGTTCTCTAATCGAGAAGGCCAATAGGTATAGTCACTTTCACCGCATCTGCCAACTCCAGCAGCCAAAAAGGGTTTTTCTGGAATGTCCTCTGAGATTAGCATTGTGATTAAGAGCTCGGATTCTGGGGGCACCTGGGTGGCTTAGTAGGTTAAGCGTCCAACTCTTGGTTTCGGCTCAGGTCATGGTCCCAGGGTTTGTGAGATCGAGCCACACGTTGGGCTAGGTGCTGACAGTGTGGAGCCCGCTGGGGATCCTCTCCCTCTCCCTCTCTCTCTTCCCCTTCCCTGCTCTCCCTGTGTCAAAATAAATAAACTTAAAAAAAAAAAAAAAGGAACATGGATTCTGTAGGGAAATTGCCTAAATCTTTATCCAGGTTTTCTAGGTTATTTACCACGTGGGACCGTAGCAGCTTATTCCGTCTTGCTGTGTTTAAAGCTTCTCATCTGCAAAATAAGGATCATAAGGGTACTCACCTCCTAAAACTGTAGTGAGGACTAACCGGGTTAATCTGTGAACAGCCCGGAGCATCTCACTCAGAGCAGGTGCTGTGTGTTTGTTGTCACTGTGTGGTTGTCCTTGTCGCCACGAGGGCTCGAGGCCAGCTCTGGGTTCAGGAGAAAGCAGCGTGTAGTGGCCAGCCCTATGCACCTGGTAGTGGGGTGGCGACATTCCTTTCTGTGTTGACATACGGTCATATGTGATTCAAGCAAGGCCGTGCTCCCAGTAGGTCATCAGGTAGGTCATTAGCTCCTAATGACACATTAGCTCCTGAAGAGAGACACATGACCCGCTGTACCAACGTCTTCTTCATTGGAGGAGAGGAGATAGGGGTTTGGCGAAGGTCAGTCAAGCGCTGGAGGGGAAGGCGGAGGAGAGCGAGGAGAATTTCCTGCTCTTTTTTTGGGTGTGTGGGCTCGAGTCACCCGGGGCCGGGCGTGGCGTGCAAAGCAGGACTGCACAGAGAGGTGCTTTTTGTGGCGGAGAACGTGGGAGAAGTGGGTGCATTCGCCCTGGAAATCTCCAGACAGAGGTGTACGGGAGCCCCACTGCCATTTCCAGCAAAGGCTTCTCCTTTGCAGGGGATTAAAAGGATTCAACCTCTCAAGTCGCCGATGATCAAAGTGGGGTCGAGGGTAGGGGTCTGAAGCTTTAATCCTAGGTCTGTGGTGACAGCAATGGTGTGGGTCATTTTGTCCCATTTTCTGTCAGGGGAGTGGAGATCAGCTGGGTGCTGATGAGGTTAGGGTTTATTTGAGTACAAGAATTAGCAAGCTATTTGGTGGAACCTTAAATGTGCAGCGAAGCTTCATTACTTTGGAGCTGTGGGTGAGGGAGGGTGGAGTATCTGGAGAAGGGCCCTCAGGTGGTAGGACACCCTCGAACCATAGGATGCTTTTAAAGAAACACAACTTTAATAAAAATCTTTCTAAGTTGGATTATTTTTAAAATTTTCTTTTTCACGTTGGGGGCGCCTGGGTGGCTCAGTCGGTTTGGGCGTCTGACTCTGGCTCAGGTCACGATCTCGTGGTCCGTGAGTTCGAGCCCCGCGTCGGGCTCTGGGCTAACGGCTCGGAGCCCGGAGTCTGCTTCCGATTCTGTGTCTCCCTCTCTCTCTCTGCCCCTCCCCCGTTCATGCTCTGTCTCTCTGTGTCTCAAAAGTAAATAAAAACGTTAAAAAAAAAAACCTGAAAAAATTTTAAAAAATAAGTTTTTTCATGTTATTTATTTTTGAGAGACAGAGACGGGTACAGAGAGAGCGCACGTGAGCGGGGGAGGGGCAGAGAGAGAGAGGGAGAGAGAGAATCCCAAGCAGGCTCCATGCTGTCAGCACAGGGCCCAACACGGGGCTCGATCCCCCGAACCACGAGGTCATGATCCGAGCTGAAATCAAGAGTCAGATGCTTAACCAACTGCGCCACGCAGGCTCCCCCTAAGCTGAATTATTTTGGTAAGAACAACCGTATGGAAGACTCACTACGGTTCCATGTGGTACTGGTACCATTCCCATTTTGCCCACGAAGGACCAAGAGTGAAAGCCCAGAAAGATGTTTGCCTGGGTCGAGTCCGCATTGGTTCAATGTTGCTGCGTGAAGCCCACCCCCTCCCCCAGAGCTCAGTGACTTCGACAAGCACCGGTTATGTCTCGTGAGTCCTTGGGGAAGGTAGGTGGCTCTGCCGACCTGGACAAGGAGTGGCCAGTCTTGGCCGAGCTCGGTCATGCATCTGGTGGGGCAGCTTGGGGCGGAAGGGTCAAGGACGGTCCCACTGAGATGTCTGGCATTGCCTGGCTGTCCACTGGGGGAACAAGGTGACTGGGCCGTGGGTCTCTCATATGCTAGCAGGGTATGCCATGACTGCCCTTATGGCAGTGGCGGGATTTTGTATGAGAGAGAGAGAGAGAGGGAGGAGAAGGAGGAGAATCCACTTCCGGGTCTCTGGAGGCTCACATCTGGAAATGGCAGTGTCACTCCCTCCACATCCCGTTGGTTGGTCCAGTCACAAGGATGACCCAGATTCAAGGAGCATGGAAGCAGGCTCTTCCCGTTTATGGGAGAGGCAACAAGGTCGTATCTCAGAGGACATGGAAAAGGGGAGGCATGAAGAATTGCGTCCATCTTTTTTGCCATCAACCTACTGCAAGGTCCAATAAAGAAAACCAGAATTGGGGCGCCTGGGTGGCTCAGTCGGTTGAGCGACCGACTTCGGTTCGGGTCATGATCTCACGGTGCCTGTGTTCGAGCCCCGCATCGGGCTCTGGGCTGACGGCTCGGAGCCTGGAGCCTGCTTCGGATTCGGTGTCTCCCTCTCTCTCTGCCCCTCCCGGCTCGCACTCTGTCTCTCTCTCAAAAATAAATAAACATTAAAAAAATTTAAAAAAAAATTTAAAAATTTAAAAAAGAGAGGACCAGAATTACTCTCAGACTAAGAGTCACGCCAAAGGCCATGCTCTAAGCTGTCTGCTGTATAGACTTTATATATTTGTATTTAGTACTCGAGCCACTGGCAGGCTTCCTCCCTTCTGGAAAGGCTGAATCCCAGTCTTTCTTTTAAACCGTGGCACAGAGGGTTAACGGTCGGCCCCGGCTACTCCAGAGCAATCAACTGGCTCACACTGATACATTCTCCTCCATGTTTTCATTCTTCCAAAGTAAGAAAAAATAAAACAGAGCCAGCTGACAAGGGTCCGCTGTGCGGGGGTACATGTGACAGTAAACTAGGGTGCCGTCATCAGGGAGGCAAGGAGAGGGCCTGTGCCCAATCCTTTGGTCCCCGGGTTCAGAAACCAATGATGTATCAATCTTTAACTTCGACTGGTGAACCAGCCTGTCTTGAAACAAAGTATTTATGGGAAACGGAAGGAACCTCGCCAGCAAACGACCTCATTTTTACCCTTTTGGTGGTGCGAGAGGGTTAGGAGGTACAGGTGTCTCTGCCGTGTGAGGCCACGTTTCCCCACCTCGGTCGGCAAACGTTCTTTTTCTTTCCAAGGCGATTTCACCTCCGTTGATCTCACTGAAGTCTTACACACACTCTTTGAGGTACGCGGAAGAGAAATTAAGACTCCCATGTGAGAGCTGAGGAAACTGAGGCAGGGGGCAAAGAAAGGATCTGCCTAATTCTGTACTGTTAGACATGAGCCAAATAAAAGAACCTTGTGACCTTAAACCCTAACTGGTGCTTTTCCCGTCTGCCCCACGGGACCTGGGTACAGAGCGAAGTGCCCCGTTCTCATTTGCTCTTGTGGCCTGTCGAGGCAGCCAGGTGAATGATAGGCAGGATTAAAAAACGGCCAAGGAAGGTTTTTTAAAAAGAGGTTGCAAAATCGTGATCTCTGAGCCACATCTTCCCCGCAGATATTGTAATTGTGCCTTGCAATATTTAAGTGTGAGCACTTCAAACGTATTTTAAAATCATGAGGTTGTCTGTGAAAACTTGGAATTTCTATTCTCTTGAAAAATAGGGTCTGGAAACACCGGACTCACATTCCTATGCATACGGTAACAATATTCCGGAATGGCAGACCCTTGGGGTTGGTGCCATTCCAAATTCCCACAGCCCCTGCCTCACCAGGTTCGCCCCTATATAGTTCCTGCCTGTCTCTTCTTAGGCATTTATATTTACAGACTCTTAAGCAAGTGACACTTTAACACACACACACACACACACACACACACACCACAAACACAGACAATCCCATCCTCCCATCCTAAAATTAGTCCGCATCCTCTTGGGAATATAGTACCTCATTCTGTAGTTGAAAACAACATCTCCTTCTTTTTTTTTTTAATTTATTTATTTAATTCAAGTTGTTACCCTAACTTGAATTTAATCTTGGTTTCAGGAGTAGAATCCAGTGATTGATTATTAATCACTTAACACTCGATACCCAGTGCTCATCCCAACAAGTGCCCGCAATTCTGGACTTCAAGCTGTGTCGCAAAGCTGTCATCAGCAAGACGGTCTGGTACTCGCACAAAAACACACACGTAGAGCAATGGAACTGAGCAGACAACCCAGAAATGGACCCGCAAATGTATGGCCAACTCATCTTCGACAAAGCGGGATAGAGTATCCAATGGTAAAGACACAGTGTCTTCAGCAAATGGGGCTGGGAAATGAACGTGCAGAAAAATGAACCTGGACCACTTTCTTACACCACACACAGAAATAAACTCAAAAATGCATGAAAGACCTAAACGTGAGACGCGAAGCCATCAAAACCCTAGAGGAGAAAACAGGCAGCACACCTCCTTGACCTCAGCTGCAGCAACTTCTTACTCAACAGGTCTCTGGAGACAAGGGAAACAAAAGCAAAAATAACTACTGGGATCTCATCAAGATAAAAAGCTTCTGCACAGCGAAGGAAACAGTCAACAAAACGAAAAGGCAACCGACAGAATGGGAGAAGATATTTGCAAATGACATATTGGATACAAGGTTAGATTCCAAAATCTATGAAGAACTTATAAAATTCAACCCCCCCCCCCAAGAAAAAGACAAATAACCTAGGGAAGAAATAGAAGACATGAACAGACACTTTTCCAAAGAAGACCTCCAGATGACTAACAGACACATGAAAAGATGTTCAACAATGTCTCCTTCTATCTTAATCTAAAGGTATCAGGGAAAATTCACTCATCTGTGAATTACAGATGAATTACAGAATTATGCGCTTTTTCGTTTTGATCCTTAACCTGAGGTATTGGGAAGGGCTTCTTCTAAGAACTAACCCCTGACCTTGGCCTTGAGAGGTAGGTATGAGTTAGCACGGTAGAGAAAAAATGGTAACTGAATTCCAGGTATGTAATATATGTAAAGCAAAACTTGCAACAGGCTGTCGTGTACAAGGAAACCTGTTGTGTACAGGGTAGGGCTTTCAGTGGAGGGAAGGAGTAGGAAGAATTGAGGTCTGTGAGATACAGTGGTGTCCAGGTCCTGGAGGCTGGGCACGGTATGCAAGAGAGAGTGAAAACTGGTTTTTTAATTTTTTTATATATTTTTTAATGTTTATTTATTTTTGACAGAGAGAGAGAGAGAGAGAGAGAGACAGAGCATGAGCGGGGGAGGGGCAGAGAGAGAGGGAGACACAGTTCCGAAGCAGGCTCCAGGCTCCAAGCTGTCAGCACAGAGCCCGACGCAGGGCTCGAACCCACAAACCGCGAGATTATGACCTGAGCCAAGGTCGGACGCTCGACCGACTGAGCCACCCAGGCGCCCCAGAGAGTGAAAACTGTTTTGTAGACAATGGGAAAAGACTTAAATGTATTAAGCAGAAGATGAATTTAACCACAGGGTGACGCGTAATGTCTGCATGTTAAGTAGATTATCTGGTGGTCATATACAGGATGGATTTCATGGCAGGAGACACTGGAAGCAAGGAGACCATGTGAGAAGCTACTGCGGGAATCCAAGTAAGAGGTCGTGAGGGACTCATTTGAGAAATCCCATGGGAAGAAAGACCAGGAAATCGAGAGATATATTATTTTGACATTTATTGAATGGTAATTGTGTGTAGCTGCTGTGGGAGAAATGAACTCTCAAGTCCAATTTGCTATGCAAGGCTTGTGTCTGCCTTCCAGTCTCCCCAGTAAGCGGCTCCCCAATCTCTGAGTGGACGCAACCACAGGACAGGGAGCTGACGCCCTCATGCCGTAGTGGATTCTCCCTATGATTATTAGAAAACACTTCCTCACACTGAGTCAAAATTGTCTCTCCTCTTAGGACTTCTGGTTCTGTCCTTCGGAGCTGCAGTGACAAAGCGTAATCCCTGTTCTGCACGACAGCATTGCAGGGAATGGATGACAGGAATCGTGTTTCCCCCAAATCCTCTCCTTCTCAGCTAAAAAGAATTCCTCAGTTCTTTACAGGAGGCAACACCCCCCACCTGCCCCCGCAATACACAGCACGTTCGAGATCTACCCAATGGTCACAATACCACCAGGCTGTGGATCTGTGGACAGAATTGAGCTTCCAATGGGCTTCTGGAAACGTAGTACTCAGAACCGCGCGTGCTGCTGATGCTGTTAACTGATGCACCTACCTCTGAGGATGAGTCAGAAGGTTCAGTTGCGACAGGACTGTAGAGCAGGAGGGCTCAAAGCCTTGTCCCAGGACCAGCAGCAGGAGCGTTCTCTGGGAGTTTCTCAAAATGCACATTCTCAGGCCCAACCCTGATCTGATTCAGAATCTCCGGGGCATGGGCCCCGGAATCGGTGTTTTCAGGGTGATTCTTACCCCGGCCGCTTGGAGATGCCCTTTATTAGAGGGTCTTTGACTAGCATCCAAGGAGCTTTAAAAAGCCCGGCCCTTACCTTTAAACACAATTCCTCTCCTTCTCGCCGAAGCAACCTTTCTAAAGACCGTGAACATGTCAGCATAATAGGCACGTCTTTAAATACTAGGGGAGGAAACTCAACGAGGCTAATTAAGTCTTGCAATCCACTGGTGGGGAGAAATATTATTTTCTTTAAGAAAGTAGAAAGAAAAAAAAAGAAAAGAAAGAAAAAGAAAAGAAAACAAAACAATATGCCTTCGGTCAATCCATTACGAAAAGGACTGAGCCGCTGACCTTTTCATTCTGCCTGTGCTGTGTGTGCAGCAACACTATAACCTTTTCCAGCTGGACTAGAAAGTTCAATTAAGTTTGCTGGCTCAGAAATCTGCCCGTGTCCCGGAGAGCAGATTAGGCACTTAGGGGCTGCAATTATACATCTGCTGCTTCTGCAGAACTGAAAAGAAGGCCCACGTGCCATACCTATCCCTGGGCATATGCAGAGAGGCGGATATACGCGTATCTGTATGCATGTGCACACGCGGGGGTTACAGACAGGCAATGGCTGCAGCTGAGAAATTCAATCGTTTCCAAATATGGGTTCTTCATGCTTTGCTGGTGACGGTTTTAAGTTAGACATGAGCCTGAGAGTTGAGACCTGCCCAGTTCTTGGCCACCCTCTCCGACCTCCCTTCCAGGCTTTCTAGCTGGGTCTTCTGATTCGCGTGTCCCGGCTTGGAGGGCAGAGTGTGGACTTGGCCATGGGGAGGGGCATTAAAGGAAGCTTTCAATATTCGGCTGACGACCCAACATCTCTGCCTTGCTCGGGAAGCAATGCGTGTAGTCACTGAGGATCCTGGCTACGTAGGTTGTGTCTGAATCTCGGTGCAGGGATTATAAAATGACTAAACTTGAACGTGTCCCTTGAATTCTGCGAGCTTCCGTTTCCTCACCTGTAAGATGGGGAGAATGGTTGTAACATCATGATGTGGTTGTAAAGATTGAACAGGATAGCATCCTTGATTATCTGGCACATAGCTTCTATTTAATAAATGGTAGCTGTGTTTTAATGATATCGAGAGTCATAGCGGCGTTAGGCTGTGGGTCTTTAAATTGGTGCCTGGGTCTTTAACTTTCCCCTCCGACACCTGTGTCCCATGTCTGGATACTGGGCCACCATCTCCCTTTGCCTTGATAACATCCCTAGCTCACTCCAGGACTACACTCTGTCTCGTTCTTCTGTCAGAATCTAGAGTCTTCTCTGCATTTCACGTCCACTCTACTGGGTTCTAAATAAAGACTGTTCTTTGAAGACCAGGGAAGTGAGCTCTTCAAAGTGCAAGCTAGATCAAACCAGTCTCCCCACTCCTACCCCATCTCCCCAGCATAAAGCTCTCCAGTGTCTTTACATAGGATTTAAATAAAATCCAGGCTCCTCACAGAGGCCTCTAAGGTCCAGTTGGATCTGGCTGTAGCCTGGCCCCATTTACAGTTCCTTGATCTGTAGCCCATAATTCTCAGGATCCAGCAGACCTCTCCTCAGCCCCTTGGATAGACCCAGATGTGTCCTGCCTCAGGACCTTTGCATGGCTCTTTTGTCAGCTTGGTATGCTTTCTCCCTGGGTGGTAGCTTTGTTGACTCTTTGTCACCATTCGGCACCCTCTTCCCAGTAGGTCTCCTGAACTGCACTTTTTAAATTAATCACACACTCCATTCACTCTCTGTCCACCCAGCCCCAAGCTTTACGTTCCCATAGTTTGTTATTTACTTCTTACGTATTTATGATCTACTTCCTCGCCACTAGATGTGGGCTTCATGAAAGGAGGGGCTTGGCTTGTTTTGTTCCACACTGTATCTCCAGCCCTCGAATAGCCCCTGATGTATAGAAGCTGACCAATGAACTTCTACTGAATTAATTAATTGGATGGGTCCAAGCCTGCAGCCTGAAGCCCTATTATGATGACAGTCGCTTGGGTCTTAGATTGTTCTTTGCTTCTGGATCCTTGGTTGCCTGGCTCTAAAACACATTGGTAAAGGCACACCAACCCTTCTTATTCAACCTCTCTGATCCCTACTGTCTTACTCATTGATTTCTAGTTACCTGCCATCATTGTTTCTGGGGGCCATGTCTTATGGCCTGGCTTAAATTTCGCCCCTCTCCACGTAAGTGTCCGCATGCCAAGCACAAGGTCAACTCCCATGGCATGTCCAGAGAAGCATTCTCAATGGACTATAAGGTGGTGAGATTTACTTCTTGCCTACACCTGCAGCCTCACCTTGTACCACGCTGCCTGAGATGCTGAATGTGTATAGGGATGATACCATGTCATACAGACTATGTATGACAGTAGAAGCCTCGGAGGACAAGCCACCTCTGCAGCAACCAGCCCCAAACGGTCGGGACTCGATCAATCACTGCCAGCTTCCTTAATTTCTGCCCCTGCTTCCGAGCCACGACCGCCCAGAGAAAGCCAGACGTGGTCCGCGAACCAATCACATCGGATGCCCACCTCCAGCTTCGCATGCTAACCACATCCGATCAGAGGATACCTCGAGCCTTCCCTTTATTCCCCTCTGCATCCTTCCGACTCTCCTATTGGCCTGTGGGTCTCTGCTGAGCACGAGGGAGGTCCACCGCTTCCTTTGCGGTATCAACTTCTGAAGAAACGGCCTCTGTGTCTTCTCGTCCAGGTTGTCTCTGTTCATGTCCACACGCATGTTGTGCTTATCCGTTGTGTCACAACCAATCATCCCCAGACTAAATGGCTGCAAACCCAGGCGTTTTTGCTCATAGTACTGGAGGTAGTTAGGGACTCAGGAAGGGCACAGCTGGGTAGGGTCCCTCTGGTCCACATGGTGTCTGCCGGGCAGCTGGATCCGGACGGAACGCTTCCAAATGCGGTTTCCTCTTGGTTATGAATGGGGCGGATCTGGCGCCTCGGTGTGCTTTGGTTTCTGTCCCATTCCATGGTGTCTTAGCCTTCAGAGCCCCGACACGTGATGTTCTTAGGGCAGCCAGGCTTCTTGCACAGAAGCTGGCTTCCGAGAGACAAAAGCGTAAGTCGCACCCCAAATGGCCCTCTGTCAAAGTCACCATGTTTAACTGGTCAGACCAATTACAGGCCCACTGGGATTCAGTGTGTGCGGGCAGGGGGGGTGGTGAGGGGCACCCTATTAGAGAATGGGGGAGCAGTAACATTATATCGTAGAGGAGCATGTGGGATGGCCACGTCCTGGCCACGTCAGGAAGCACAATCGATGTTCTCCCTCCTTTCCCTTCTCCCGCCATGCTGGACTTGTTTGCTTATCACAGATACGGGATGTTTCCTCTGGGCCCAAGGTTTGGAATCTTTGCAAACGCGGTTACCTCTGTCTGCACGCCTTCCCTCCTGATCCTTGTCTAGTCGCATTTGATATCTGCTACGAATTTTAGCTACAGTATTACTTCCTGTCATGTCCTCGGGGAAACATTTCTTGACACCTCCCTCAAAACCCACACACAGAAACTAAATCAGATCTCCCCTGTTTTCTGCCATTACAGCGTTTATCAAAGTGTGGAATTACATGGTTACATCAGTCTTGAATTAATCTCCGTTCTCCCCGCCCCCCTTCCCCCCTGCCATGGAGAGTAGCAGGGGGCAGCGTGTGTGGGTATTGTTGGTCACCATTTTAGCCACAGTGCCAAGTATAGTTCCTGACATACAGTAGGGGCTTAATACATGTTTGTCAAGTCAATCAATGCATTTATTTAAACTCTTCCGCCCTCGTGCGTACCTCTAACGTGAGCCTGGTGTTTGAACTTGCTGTTGGGGCCCTGAGCCCATTGAAAAATCAATTCATGTGGAATTTATCCTGGCTTAATGACATTAAAATGTAAAGATCCTTTAGCAGTTGTTGTTATTTTCGTTTAGTCTCTAGTGAACGCTGATAACGCATGACGGAAGTCCAGCTTTGTAAGGTGAAGGCAGCTTCGACTGGCCCCAGGCAGACCTGGGTTTGAATTTCTACTCCTGCAACTCATGGTGAGAAGTTAGGTGATTGATTTAACATTTCCAACTCTCCCAATTTCACCATCTGTAAAGTAGGGATAATAATGTATGCCGTATCGAATCTTCTTTAAGATTATATTAGAGAATAATCCCCAAACAGCCGAGTTTTTAACCCAAGAATCACTCTTATTGTTCAAAGTTTATCCAAACAACTTTAAACAAGAATGTTAGGGTCACACTTTGTTCTTTCTTGATACAGTCTATTGCCACTGGATGATGTGACTTTTGCTTAACCTCTGATATTCCAGCATTAGTCTGATCTAAATACACTTTAAAATTTTTTACATGTTTATACTTACTTTTGAGAGAGAGAGAGAGAGAGAGAGTGAGCAGGGGAAGGATAGAGAGAGAGAGGGAGACACGGAACCTGAAGCAGCTTCAGGCTCCGAGCTGTCAGCACAGAGTCTGATGCAGGGCTCGAACCCACGAACCGTGAGATTGTGACCTGAGCTGAAGTCGGACGCTTAACTGACTGAGCCACCCAGGCGCCTCTCTAAATACGCTTTTTAAGGTAACTAGAAAATAGTTTACTACTATGAGACTTATAAAAAAAATTCAAGATGACTTCTGTTAAAACCAGCATAATTGATTTATTGGCTTTTCAAGAAGAAAACCAGGAAATTTGTCCTCTATGGCCATTCTAGCTGTTAATGTATTCATCGACTCTGTTTCTGATCATCGGATAGAACAACAAAGATCAAAATAAATTGCAGGAGCTCCTTTCTTTGAGAGGAATAGAATATATTTGGGGAAATAGCCTCTATTTAGGAAAACTAAACTGCTTATGCCAAGACCTCATTCTTCGAAGAAGCTTCTAGCACCAGTGATGGAGGCGGTATCATGCCATGGACAGAAGCTTTACTTCCACACCAGGAAATTGACTCGTATGACCTGTGAGCCTGCCCCCATTGTCAAGGTGAGGAAACTGAGGCTCGGAGAAAAAACACCGCACGGCCAGTACACGATCCAGTTTTGCGTCAGCGTTAACAGGTACTCTTTTCTCCTCTGAATCCTTTCCCAGTTTGTGCAGGCCATGAGGAGAAAGGCAAGGCAATAGAGAGCCAGAACCGCAGGGAAATTAATTTCAAGTTGCCTTAGTCATTGCTGTCAGACTCCAAAGCCCCGACATGGATTAGCGACCTGTCTACTTCCTCCTTCCGAGAGGAACTACCAGTTATGCTCGCGCGTGACCAGGGTGGCACCCCCAGAGCCTCTGCCAGTCCTGCCATCAGACAGGACGTGTCTGGGAAGAAGAATTTGCGGCCGACTGCTCCGCCATTCAGGTCCCTATCTGTGTCAATTGAGTAATTTATGGATGCACTTTTTCCTGCACTGCAAAGGAGATGCACAGGACCTTTGGAAATAATTCAATCTCTTTCAAGGGAACACATTTGGGGAAATTATTGTTAATGCATCTGAGTAAGAGGTGCTCAACCCCGACAAATATTTCATGCAATTATAGCAAAGATGAGACAGTGACAACCAGTGACCATCAATCATTCTCCAGATCAATAATAACCATGGAACATGCAATCAAACCTAATCAACACCCGGTGATTAAAGAACAGGGCCTCTCTTCTTTGCTCTCAGGGTCACAGTCCCTTGAAAGGATTGGCTCGGCGTCCCCAAGACAGCACATAACGTCTCAACAAACATACAGATACGGGCTTTACAATTTAGCAGATCTGGGTCAGATCCCAGAAATGCTTGCTTCTCAGTCTTGGGCAAAACTATATGATAGTAATTAACACTCACCGCATTCTCTCTCTGTCTCTCTCTGTGTCTCTGTCTGTCTGTCTGTCTCTCTGTTTTGGTCCCATACAGTGTGCTAAGCACTTTGTATTATCTCATTTAACCTTCTGATACGCGTGGGGTTTGTGGCCGAGTACCTCTGTACGGTGAGGAAGCAGTCTCAGAGAGATGGTTAGCTTGCTCAAAGTCACTTCACAGCGAGTGACTCAAATCCGGTTCTGTGGGGCGCCTGGGTGGCGCAGTCGGTTAAGCGTCCGACTTCAGCCAGGTCACGATCTCGCGGTCCGTGAGTTCGAGCCCCGCATCAGGCTCTGGGCTGATGGCTCGGAGCCTGGAGCCTGTTTCCGATTCTGTGTCTCCCTCTCTCTCTGCCCCTCCCCCGTTCATGCTCTGTCACTCTCTGTCCCAAAAATTAAAAAAAAAAAAAAAATTAAAAAATAAAAAAAAAATCCGGTTCTGTAATACCAAAAACCTCAGTAATTTCCACACTGGGGAAACTTTTAAAAATAACCAATGCCAGGGCGCCTGGGTGGCTCAGTCGGTTAAGCATCCGACTTCAGCTCAGGTCACCATCTCACGGTCCGTGAGTTCGAGCCCCGCGTCGGGCTCTGGGCTGATGGCTGGGAGCCTGGAGCCTGCTTCCAGTTCTGTGTCTCCCTCTCTCTCTGCCCCTCCCCCGTTCATGCTCTGTCTCTCTCTGTTTCAAAAATAAATAAACATTAAAAAAATAAATAAATAAATAAATAAATAAATAAATAAAAATAACCAATGCCTAGGCCCCACTCACTCCATATACCTGAGTCATAACCTTTGAGGGTAAGGTCTAGGCATGTATTGCTCTGAGCAAAAACTTTCGTAAATCATAGCAGATGCACAGAAACAGAAACTCATGGAGTAAAGCACAGTGCGTTTTCACAAAGGAAACACATCGCGTATCCAGAACAAACCAGCCCCCCCAGAAGACCCCTCGTGTACTTTTCTAGTCACTACCACCCTTTCTGCCCAAGAATAACCATCATCTTATTTGTTTATTTGTTTGTTTATTTTGAGAAGTGGGGGAGGGGCAGAGAGAGAGAGAGAGAGGAAGAGACAGAATCCCAAGCAGGCTGTACGGACCGTGCAGAGCTTGAATGTGGGATCGATCCGACGAACCGTGAGATCATGACCTGAGCTGAAATCAAGAGTCAGGGGCGCCTGGGTGGCTCCGTCGGTTAAGCGTGCATCTTCAGCTGAGGCCATGATCTCACGGTTTGTGAGTTCGAGCCCCGCGTCTGGCTCTGTGCTGACAGCCTGGAGCCTACTTCCGATTCTGTGTCTCCGTCTCTCTCTCTCTCTCTCTCTGCCCCTCCCTTGCTTGTGCTCTGTTTCTCTCTCTCTCTCTTTCAAAAATAAACATTTTTTTTTTAAAAAAGAGTCCAAAAATTAAAAAAAAAAAAAGAGTTGGACCCTTAACCAGATTGAGCCACCCAGGCGCCCCGCATCCTGACTTTAAATAGCAGACATTCCTCTTCCCCTCTTTTGAACTTTGTGTAAACAGAGTCATAGAGCTGACCTACTTCTGCATCAAGATTCAGTGATACCTTGGAGGACGGCAGTTGTTCGTCCCATGCTGTTGCTGTAGAGGGTCTGTTGGGTGAACGTGCCACAGCTCATTTGGCCAACCCCCTGGTGATGGACATCTTTCTCATCCTTGGGTATTGCAAAGGCTGCTGCTAGCTACTCACCTTCTTGTAGAAATCTTTTGGTTAGCGAAAAATGTATGCCTTTCTGTGGAGTGTCTACCTAGGAGTGCAGCTTCTGGCTCACTCCATGTGTGGGTGCAGGAACAGCAGATTCAGGCATGCATGTCTGAAAATTCCCAGGCTCCTGGGTGGCTCAGTAGATTAAGCGTCTGACTCTTGGTGTTCGCGCAGGTCATGATCCCACGGCTCCCGAGCTCGGGCTCCCGCATCGGGATCTGCGCTGACAGCGTGGAGCCTGCTTGGGATTCTCTCTCTGTCTCTCCCTCTCTCTCTGTCCCTCCCCTGCTTGCGCACTCTCTCTGTCTCTCTCTCAAAAGAGACTTAAAAAAAGTGAAAATTCCCAGGCGATTCTGATGCGTATTGAGGGTGGAGAAACGCAGCATACCCCTATATTACCTTCCTTATTTAGAATGTAGGTGTTATTGCTTGCTGGAATACTATTAAGTCATAATAAAGTTCTAGATAGAATGTTTTTCCCAAAGAAAGCCTCTCTTCCTCCCTCCAGGTCTCCATCCTTTTCTCCTGAACCAAGGCATTCTAACTTTTTGATGCCTAAGCCTCAAAGGCTGGCTAGTCCTGGAAGAAGAAAGAGCCTGAATGCTTCTGTCTCTTACTCTTGCAAATGGAAAGATTTTGCCATCGCAAAGAAGAGAAAAGAGCAGTGGTACAATTTTTCGCACCAGTTGCTGAGGACCCATGAAAGGAACTGATGGGGTTACGGCAGATAACAAGCACATGAGATGCATAGTACATTGCGCGCCTCTCAATAGATGGCCTTCTTATTATGATTATGATTATTGCTATCATCAGTAGCTGCAACAGCAAAGAAGTGAAAATATGCTAGGGCCGTGGGTTCTTCGTGAGAGAGATCTGGGCAGCCATTTCTGAACACTCCCAATGGGCGCCACGGGACAGACTGTGTGGGGTACGAGGAATTCAAGGGAGAAGCAAGCCAGGCTTCTTGAAGACACTCCCTGTCGAGGGGCCGAGGCTGGATGCATCTCCAAGCTCATTTTGTCCATGCATGTGCTATGCAGCAGAGGAAGAACACTTAAAGAAGTGCGTATTTCAGGGGCACCTGGCCGGCTCAGCTGGTTGAGCATCCGGCTTCAGCTCAGGTCGTGATCTTGTGGTTCATGAGTTCGAGCCCCCCATCGGGGTCACTGCTGTCAGCCCGTCAGCTCAGAGCCCACTTTGGATCCTCAGTCCCCCTCTATCTCTGCCCCTCCCCTACTTGTGCTCTCCCCCAAATAAGTAAATATTTTAAAAAAGTGGATATTTCAGAGGAAGCCAATCCCCACAAGTCTAGAAATAAAGGAAAGCAGATTCCTTCTGAGGATAGGTCACAGCTTTATTTCATGCTCAAGGGATCCGTACACAGAGACCTTCTCAGAAACTATATGCCTTACGGTGATTTTAGACTCGAATAAGAGAGAATAACTCAATTAAACTCAGAAGGAAGAGGGTGGGAGATATTTTAGTTGAATGGTTCCCGATGCACAGGTGCTCGGGGCAAAATGGAACCACCGGGCTTCAGGCAGGAATAAGTGGGCAGCTCCAGGGATGGACAGGTCTCAGTGTCCTGTTTTCTTTGCTCTGTCTGCTTTTAGCTCTGTCTCATTTTTTTCCCTCTGCCCCTCTCACGCGGTCTCTTCTTTCTCTCCATCTAATAGGTTCTTCCTGTCTCTGCACCTCTGCTCCTCTCTCCCCTCTTCCTTCCAGACCCTCTGCTTACTCAGCTTCTGCTCCCCAGGACTTCAGCTTGCACGGGCCTTTGGCTTATCATGGGCCTCAACTCTGTCTCAGCTCAGCCTCAGGGCCTCTGTCCCTTCGTGCTCCCTGTTCTAGTTGTAACTGTGCTGTGTGTCTCTTTACTCAAGCTCCCACGGGCATCCGCTCGGCTCAGCTGACCTCTCAGAACTTGCTGCCTGAATCACAGTTGGCTTCCCACCGTATAGAGTGGTGTCCCCCAAGTTAGGAACCCGACTCTGACCCCATCAGCTCTGGCTAGGGGGAGGGGGCTCCCTGATCTCACCTTCCAACCGTTTAGCTACCAGATGGCCACTCGCCTTAAGACACTGTATCGGGTGGCACAGGCAATGAAACGCGGGAAGAAACCTTTTACGCTGAAGAGTCTTAACCTCTGAAATGTGCCTGGTGGGTGACCAGAGGCTCCTGGGGGCCAGGAGTTTTTGTCCGGGGTCCCCTTTGAACACTAAGCAACTGGTTCGCTGCTATTTGGGGCATGAATGAATTCACCTTTCTGCTCTCTGTGGTAAGTGTGGCTTCCCTGCATGCCCCAAGACTCGGGGTTTCGCCCCTTCCCTTCCTCGTTCATTCGACAAATATTTACTGAGCATCTACTTTGTGCCAGACACTGTGTTAGACACTTGAGATTTAACAATGGCTAAACCTGGCAAAGCCCCCGCCTTTGTGGAGCATGGTAATAAGTGCCAGGAGGAAGAATAAAATGGTAGGGTAGCGCTAGGCAGGATATTTACACAAGGTGGTCTGGTCTGAAGAAGGAGTGCTGAGTTAATTGAATAAAATAAGGGATGAAACTTACACAAATCTAGGGGACGTTTTCCCCAGAGGAAAGATTTCTTCTCACTCGGATAGAATAAGCAACAATTACGAAAGCTCTAAGGTGGGGATAAGCTCTGCAGTTTAGAGGACAGCAAGATGGTCTGCCTCCAGCCTCAGAGGAAGCTCCTAATCTCTGCCTCAGTGTTTTTTTTTGTTCTCTCTATAGTCTCCTCCCCTATTAATACAGAGCTGGTCTATGTGGCCAGTGCAATATGACAGAGATGATGGGGCGATGTCGAGTGATAGGTCGTAAAAGACATTAGCATTTCTGTCTTGGCCTTTTGGCTCACCCACTCCAGGAATAGTCAGCTGCTGTCACGGAGACGCCCAAGAACCCTGTACAGAGACCCAGGTGGAAAGGAACAAAGTCCTTCCACCAACAGCCGGCACAAAGATGGGAGCCACATGGGGCAGCCATCTTGCCAGTGAATATTCTAGCCCCAGTCAAACCTTCAGACATCTTGACTTCAAACTCAAGAGACTCTACAACCAGAAAATTCCAGCCAAGCCACTTCCAAAACTCTGGCCCACAAGTACTGTCAGATAGTAAACATTCACTGTTGCTTTAAGCCTCTAAGTTTGGGGATGATTTGTAATGTAGCAACAGATGATTACTACGTGTGGCCATTGAGTCTAGCGCAGAGTGAGCTATGGGGGGATGTTGTGGATCAGGGAGGGACCACATGGTAATATTATATAAGACTTGGCAGTTTATAATAAGAACTTGTATTTATCCTGAACCTCATGGAAAACCGGTGGAGGGTTTTGACCACAGGAGTGGCACTGGGTTCTAAAAGGATCATCCAGGCAGCTATGTGGAGAACTGAACACAAGGGGGCAAGCGTGAAGGCAGACGGGAACCTCTTAGGAGGCTACAGTATTTGCCCAAGTAGAACATGACGATGCCATGGACTATTCGGGCTCTATTTTGAAAGGCATAGTCAATGGGCTTTTCAGATGGATCGGAGGTAAGGTATGGGGAAGTGAAGAGTCAAGGTGTTTTCAAGCTCTTTGACATTAGCCACTGGGCAAGGTGGGTGCCATTTATACAGATGAGTATCACAGTGTTGGTGGCATAGGGGCTGATCTGAAGGTGGGAGAACGGGACTTTCGGAGGTCAGTAAGAAAGAGGAAGGAGATCCAGTTGTAAAGACTGGGAAGGAATGGCCAGGAAGGTAGGAGGAAAACCAAGAGAGTGGGCAGTCCTAGAAGGCACGGGAAGAAAGTGCTTAAGGGAGCAGAGGGTCGATAACTGAACCAAATTCTGCTCAGAGTTTCAGTAAAGGGAGCTGTGAGCACTGGCCGCTGAATTTGGCATGATGGACCACAGCGTTGCCAACTTTCGGGATGAAAGGCACAGCCTGGCAGATGTGCTTATGAATTCATCAGCCCCAAAGTATATTTTGCTAGTCTTCCTCTTTCTTGTGCTGTGATAAAATTAATGCAGTCAGTACCATTCGTCACCCATCCGTCAAGTTTACACGGCGATCGTCATTTTGTGATTCTTCTCCGCATGCTGACCTACCAATGGCGCCCGACTTTTCACGCCTTGGAGACGGACACCTAGTTAGAATTCACCCTGCGTTGCAAGTTGAGAGTCTTAAGTATGCATTGGAAGGAAGAAAACACGGAGGTGAGGGGGCAGGTGGGACTGGGCAAAGCAGTGAACTCTCGATTCGATTCTGTGGGCCACGGGAAGCCACTGAAAGGCGTCCTGCAGGCATGTGACACATCCACCTCGTACTTTGTCAACCCACCAGCCAGCAGAACAGAGAGCAGAAGGGGCGAGAAGAAAGGGACATTAACTGAATTGAAGCGGCTAGACAGGATGTGAGTTGCACAGTTACTGCTAAGGGTGAAGAAAAGTTTTTGCCGAATCTTAGGGATTCTGAAAATCCGGGGAAGGAAATTTGGATGCGGTTGTTGGACGATTTACGTGATGAAGTGAAGAATCACGGATTCAGGAAACCCACTTCCTCCGGGACTGGAAAATTAGAGAGATCAGGCCTGCTACTAATTCTTTGCTTCGGTTTCCCCACCTGGAAGCAAGTATTGCCCCAACACCTGGTATTTGATCACGGGCTTCTCTCCAAGAGGCCAAGAGAACCCCTGCCTCCTGCCTCGGCAAATAGCCATTCGCTCCCGGAGAGAGTGGTTATTTATGCAGGTGAACAAAGCAAGCCCGGAGGGAGGTGAAGAATGATTCTTCCCTCCTCTGTACATCTATAGCATCCGTGTCTCTCTGTCAGCACTTTGAAATCGGATCACATGCCTAGGGTGCTGGCACACAGAGGGCGCTCAACCAATGGCACTTACCACGGTCGGTATTGTCTTATAGCCTACGTATAAGTGTATAACAGCTGGGTTGGCATACCCGGGTTGGCAGCCGGGTATCCCCCTTTGACTGCCAGTGCCTGATACAGGCACATACCAAGTGCACAGAATAATGCCGAATTTTACCCTCGGCTCAATGATTCTCTCTGCGCCTTTACGATTTTGACATCACTCCTCAAAGCCCGATGCCCTGAATTAATTTCTGGCTTCCCGGGGAACGCTGAGGCATGGTGGTCATGCGTTCATCCACGCAGTCATCTAATGGACGTGCATTCACTGGTGAACCAGACAGAGACAGAGGTGCCTGCCCTTGAAGAGCTTAGTTTCACGTCACGGTTGATCCGCCAGAGCCACTTTGGGAACTTTAACAAAAATGTAACTCCCGGGACCACGTTTCCATCCTACTGCTTAATAAGTTTTCAGAACAGGGTCTGGGGATTAGCATTGCCAACAGATCCCGTGTGATTCCACGGATGGGTCATGGGGAGTTACGCTAGGAGGCACGGCGTGTATATGACTTCTGACTCCACAACTTAGTTTGGGACCTCGGAAGAGTCTACTATATTTAACAGTCAGTTTCCCCATCTGCAAAGAGGAAAGAAATCTCTCTCTCCTGCTTGCCTCTGAGGGCCGATGTCGGGACAATATGAAATACTCAGTAGCAGGGCGGGCTCGGTATACGCCACATTTCTATATACAAACCACAGATTGTTGTTATTAAGCATCAGCCAATGTTGGAGCCTTCCGTGTGGCTGTCCCTTAACCTCTAATTTTAAAAAATGCACCATTGGGGCTCCTGCCATGTGCAAGTTAGTGTCTTTTTTCTTCCTTGGACTCTTGATGGGGGTTCACTAAATCGGCTGTGGAATTAGTGGTTGATGACATTTTAATGTACTGCCTCTCCAAGTACATTGCCTTTAACATCTTGCAGAAAATCATAAAATAACATAATTGATAATAATAATTGCATTCATTTTGTTGAAATCTTACAATGTACCCAGTGCTGTGCTAAGCACTTTCCTTAGAGCTGCAAAGGACTTTTGGAACGTCTACTGGCAGCTGCAAATCAACATATCGTGGATCATTTTTTTTTTTTTTCACCTGACAGTGTTTTCAAAGTCAGTGTCACTAAGCATGAGACACATTTAATCGACCTGTAAAAATCCTAATCCCCATTGTTTCAAAGAAGATTCGGGGCACATACTGCCGTCACCTGCCTGAGCCTCAGACTTCAGCTCAATCCTCCCATTTTGCAGATTTAAAAAAAAAATTTTTTTAAACGTTTATTTATTTTTGAGACAGAGAGAGACAGAGCATGAACGGGGGAGGGTCAGAGAGAGGGAGACACAGAATCCGAAGCAGGCTCCAGGCTCCGAGCTGTCAGCAACAGAGCCCGATGTGGGGCTCGAACTCACAGACCACGAGATCATGACCTGAGCCGAAGTCGGTCGCTTAACTGACTGAGCCACCCAGGCACCCCCCCCCCGCCCCCCATTTTACAGATTGGTGGGCAGAAAGGTGATAGGGCTTACATGGAATCATTTAGGTCTATCTGAGAGCTCTGGCTCTCTTACGAAATTGATTCTTCCGTTTGGCAGCCATCGAAGTCTCCAGTTCAGTCAGTTAACCTGGCCCCTTGGCCTTCAACTCAGTTACGCACCACAGGCTGAGCAAAGCCTCTTCCTTCGTGGCAACGACCTATCATGATCTCTAGCCCTTGCTGTCCCCCTGGAGGCTCCCCTGAGCCCCATACTTTTACACATTCTCTCCCCTGCTCCCGTGCACATCACAGGCGCAGAAATGTCCCATCAGGCACACACTCCTGGTGCTTCTTCTCATGATCTCTTCCTCACCTCATCAGCCACGAGGTACCCTTTGTCTGGAAGATGGGTTTCCGGCATGATGATCTTAGTGGTCGATTTAATGGGCAGGTTAGGAAAGACCTAGTGTCTAGGCCATCATTTGAGAATACGCCAAGCAATAATCCATTGGAAAACATATTCCCCACTCTCGATTGGGGTATATTTTACGCAGTTCCTAAACTCTAGACATCCCATGCTGTTTCTGCACCTCTGGTTTCCTCCTGTGTTGACCTCTCTGCCCAAAGATCACCTCTGCAGAGAGGCCATCCTGGCTGTCCCATCCATTGTGGCCCCCCGTAGCATCCTGCCACCGTACGTCCACATCACCTACGTCTACGTCACCCGTAAAACGGTGGTGGGTGGACGGCGGCCTCAAATCTCACTCCCAAGGGCTCGGGGCACAGACTGGAAGGTGCCCCCAAGATCCCACCTTCTAAGCTTCACCCCTGTATGTAAGTCCCTCCTGTGAAGTATGGGCAGGACCTGCGGCATGTTTTTAACCAATACCATATGGCAGAGGTGATGAGATGTGATTACCACTTAAACGCGATTTTGTGGTTATATCACATAAGGTACACTCCATCCTCTCCCCATTGCTGGCACTGAAGAAGCAAGCTGCCACAAAGGAGGTAAATGCCCTGTTGGAGAAGTTCACTTGGCAAGGGACTATGAGCAGTGTCTAGGAACTGAACAAGAAACTGAAGTGCTTGGACTTCCAGCCGTGGGTGAAATGGATTTGACAAACGACCCTAGCGAGCTTGGAAGTAGACCCTTTGGCAGGTGAGCCTCCAGGTGAGAAGCGAGTCTTGGCCAACAGCTTAGTTACAGCCTTGCAGAGAATGCAGCTAAGTCTTGCCCAGACACTTGAATCACAGAAACTGTACGACAATAAATACGTGTTCTTTTAAGTTGTGGTTTGTGGCAATTTGTTAGAAAGCATAGAAAACGGGGATGGATATTTCCCCACTCCTTTACCTTGGCTTTGGCCGTGTAACTTGCGTTGGCCCCTAGAGTATGGCAACGTCAGGGTGCTGGTTCTTCGCACAAGCATTAAGAGGTCCCGTGAGTTTGTGCCTGCTCTCTTAAATTTCTGTCGTCATCTTCAAACCATGTGCCTAGGCTAGCCCACTGGTTCCAGAAAGAAAATGAGAGCCTCAAGGAATATTCCCCAGTGAAGTCGAAGCCTAGCTTGGCTCTTTCCCAACTGACCTGCAAATGCACCGGTTTCCACGTGCCACGTGTAAGCCACTGAGTTTGGGTCAATACGATTCCCCGGGTAACTGGGCAGAACTGAGACTCGAGCGCAGCTCTTTTGAGTCTTAGGGCCGTGGATTTTCAGTAGAAAGCAGCTCAAACTAAATACTAATACTTATATTTTCTTAATACTTCAACATCGGGGGGTTATGGATAGAGGTCGTGG
The DNA here is from genome assembly GCF_023721935.1 of Panthera uncia. Taxonomy (NCBI): domain Eukaryota; kingdom Metazoa; phylum Chordata; class Mammalia; order Carnivora; family Felidae; genus Panthera; species Panthera uncia. The sequence goes on along the minus strand of NC_064807.1, from coordinate 76,842,851 downwards.
AGGGAGCTTTTGACAACACTTGAAATTATATACCTAATTTTATGTCTTGTGCATTTTGTGGGAGAGATAGTCCATACAGCCTCTCACATTCAGAAGGCGATCCATAACACTGCACCTGTTTAAGAACCACTGTTACGAATAGAAATCACTTTCTCCCTTGTGAAGTCCAAGGGATGGAGTTGTTCACGTAAGAAATGCAAGTCTCACCCCCGCCCCTAGTTCATTTCTCTCAGCTATTTATCTTAAAATTTTATGGATTGATTCTTTGTGGCTTTTGAACAAGGCACCATTTCTTTATACCCATGCATTTTCTTTACCAGTTAAAAAATACCAATATTTCTCTAAGGAAAGTGGTTCTAATAAGGATGTTTTTAGAATCCCAACACTGGGACCTATTAAGAATGCAAATTCCCTTACGTCCTTTCAGTTTTAGGTCTCTGAAAGAAATGACTTTCATCAATGTGACTGTAGTGGTATAGTGATGGGAAGCATTGTTTCCAATTGCCAGGAAGAAACTCCCAGAGAGCCCAAAGGAGCATGGGGTTCAAAACCCACTTTGCTCCCCTCTCCCGATTGTGCTGCCTTGCAAAGCTCCCTCCACCTCTGCATTTCAGTTTTCTTAACCTCTAGGCTGGGTCAGTCATATCTCTTTTCACAGGGTTGCTGTGAGAATCACATGAACTAACATGTGAAAACATGCCTGGCGCACAGTAAGTTCTCAATAAGAGTTGAGAATTCAAATTTATTATACCTCCTGCCATTTCCGCTCAACTTGCCACTCTTCAAAGTGGGGAGAGCCACTTCTTTGTCTCAGAGTGATCACTGGGGGTGGGGGTGTAGAAATGGGTTGTTTGCTGACTATTCAGCCAGGCTCCTCCCTGTGGGAGACAGGAGCTGTGTAAATACTGGTATTACTATATTATCCATCTGGCACTGTGGCTTTGGAGTATAATTAGCTATTGCAGAAAATGCATTGAAGAAAGAAGGATCCAGGATGATTTAACAATAACGGTAGCAATCAGCATGTTTCTTGTTTTGTTTAAAGATACAGAGTTTATGGGACACTCCAAGAATTACCAAATATTAAAAAGAGACTGAACAATAAGCATTACCCTTTCTCCACTCCCATTACCATGGCCCTCATCTCAGCCATCATCCCATCTCTTGTCAAGATTATTTCGACTCCTCCTCACTGGCCCCCTTCCCTCTAGTCTTGTTTCCTTTTAATTCATTCCATGCTCTGAAGCCAGAATGATCTTTCTGAGATATAGCTCAGACTATGTTCTCTTTGAGGCCCCTTGGTGGCCCTTCGGGGACTACAGGAGGAAGGCCAGATGTTGTAATAATGTGTCCAAAGCTTTTCTGGGATGGCCCTTGTCTCATACTTGTCCCTTGTCTCTACTCCATGCCCGAGTCTGGAGACAGATGACATTGCACAGGCTGTTGGGACATCACCATTTTAACTGATAACGCCATAAGAGAGTATGGCTTGAGGGCCACTAGCCGTGGTGGCTTCCACTCCTTCAGCTCTGAATTACACAGACTCACCTGCTCCCATCCCTGGCAGAGTAAACAGCTGCAGGCCTTGAACAAGGGGAATTGATTGCCTCTGTGGAATATTAGGGTATGGGGAGCATAGCAGAAATCTTGGCAATCTCAAGATTTCTTCGCTGGGACAGAAAAAGCACAAGCCTGGGGGGCTTAGTCAGTTGATCATCCGACTCTTGATTTCTGCTCAGGTCATGATCCCAGGGTTGTGGGATCAAGCCCTGCATCAGGCTACGTGCTGAGCGTGCAGCCTGCTTCACATCCCCTCTCTCCCTCTGCCCCTCTCCCACTCCCTCTCTCTCTCTCTCTAATAATTTTTTAAAAAGAAGCACAAGCCATAAAAGAAAGTAAATCACAAGTTGGATTTTATGGAACTCTTCAAAACACACCCTTGAAAAAACAAAAGAGTAAGCCACAGACAGAGGACAATAATTGCAAAGATCCGTCTGGTAGAGAACTTGGATCTGGAGTATATAAAGATACCTCAAACTTCACTAATAAGAAGAAAAACAAACCAACTAAAAATGGGCAAAAAATGTGAACAGGCATTTTAGCAAAGAAGAGATATGGTAACAAAAAAGCACATTAAAGAAGCTCAACATCATGAGTCATTAAAAAAATAAAACAAACTAAATCCACAATGAGATATCACTGGGGAGAAAAAACTCATACCAGTGGGAGAGGGGGTCTAGAAACCAGGCCTCTGACGTTGTTTATGGGAACAGCCACTTCGGAAGACATTACATTTTTTTTAATGTTTATTTATTTTTGAGAGAGAGAAAGACAGAGTGTGAGCTGGGGAGGGGCAGAGGGAGGGAGACACAGAATCTGAAGCAGGCTCCAGGCTCTGAGCTGTCAGCACAGAGCCCGACGTGGGGCTCGAACTCACAAACCGTGAGATCATGACCTGAGCCGGAGTCGGACGCTTAACTGACTGAGCCACCCAGGCGTCCCTGGAAAATATTTTAGCAGTTTCTTATAAAGTTAAACACACACTTATGGTATGTATTAGTATCCTAGGGCCACCATAACAAAATACCCCAGAGTGGGTGACTTCAACAATAGACCTTTATTTTCTCACAATTCTGGAACCTGAAAGTCCAAGATCAAGGTGTTGGAAAGTTTGGTTTCTCGTGAAGCCTCTCTCCTCCTCACCTTACCTTAATCACCCCTTTAAAGGCCATATCTCCAATGACAGTTATTTTGCAAGGTATGGTACGGGTGGTTAGGGGAGACAGTTCAGCCCGTGACACCCTACCGCTCTACAATCCCACTGCTAGGTACTTCTCCAAGAGAACTGAAAACATATGTCTGCACAAAGGCATTTATGGGGATGGGTAGAGTAGCTTCCTTCATAATCACCCCAAATGGGAAACAACCCAAATGTCCATTGACTAGTAAATGGATAAACAAATAAACAAACTGGATCCATCGGGCAACGAAAAACTATTCAGTGATGCACAGAGCAAACTACTAACACTAGCAAGAGCACAAACGAATCTCAAGAGTGTGATGCTAAGCAAAAAGAAGTCAGACACAAGCAGCTGCATACGGTACCGTCCCATTTCCATGACGTTCTGGAAAAGACAGCTCTATGGAAACAGAAGTCTGATGGGTGGCTGCCTGGCCCTGGGGTCTAGGGGGGAAGGCGTGAAATGCAGAGTCACAAATGACCTTCTGGGAGTGGAGGAAATAACCTGCATCTCGATGGCAGTGGTGTTTATGTGACCCTGTGTTTGTCAAAACTCATTGAATGGTGCACCTAACAAAGGTGCATGTTATTGAAAGTAAATTTTTTACTTAAAACAGCACGCTTAAGAAGACAGAGAAACTGATTAAAACCCAAACAGGCTTACAAGCTCGCTCAAAATCTCTCAGGACGTTATTTATGCAGGTTCAACTTGCACTCAGCATCTTGCCCTAAATATAGTCATTGTTTATTGAGATGCTAAAGAGAAAAGTAATTGTCCCACCATATAAACAAAGCAAACTCGTTAGCCATTCTCTCTGAGAAGGAATGACAATGATGGAACCCGCTGGCGAAACCATTGCCCATCAGGGGCCCCATCTGCATTGGCAGCAATCTGGCACAGCTGTGTGATCTGAGGCAGGACTGGGCCTTTGTGAGGAGGACAGCATGTCCATCTAAGGACATCTGTGACCTTGGATGCCATTCTTGGGAGAGTCACGCACATTCCACTGCCACGTTGTCTCCTTCCCCCGAAGGCATCACTGGATAATTCTGGGCTCCGGTTTCCCGACTCTTTGGAGGTATAACTGCCTTGAGCTTCTCAGGGACAGACCCAGTGTTTGTTAAATGAGAAATATTTAGGGTGTTCGGTTCTTGCCCTGTGCTACCCACTGCATGGACAACTTACATGGGTGATGAGTGCTCGTTTCATTTCTTCAACAAGCCCCGTCTTGTAGGTCAAATAGCTAACCCTTTGAGATAGGCTAGAACAAGCACACAGTAGACACCATTGGTGTCCTGCCCGTTCCCCCTCGCCCTGACCACTTCGGACATCCTGACTGCCTTCCAACTGCCTGTGATTCTTCTCCATTGAAACCACTTTCCCCATGTACGGAGCAGGATGGGGATGCTTAGCAGAAGTCAGCTCCTTTGCCCCTTGGATGGGATAATTCTGAAATCAATGCTGTAAAGCAACTTCCTGCATTTCCACAGGGAGTTTACTCCTTGGGTGCTCACCTTTTATTAGTTGCCTTCCTTTCTCCTGTCTTACTTCCCCATTCTCCTACTGGTGTTGATCGAATACATAAATTACTTGCATTCCAATCCTTACCTCCTGGTCTGTATCTGGAATAATCCAGCCTAAGAGCCACAATCGTGCCTTGAAAAATTATTGCAGCAATACCCATCCATGAGAAGTTATTCTCAGAGGAGGCTCAGGGACCACATGTAGGATTTGAATGAATGAATGAATGAATAAAGCCCCAGAACATCAGAGGGAAGAGAGTTTGTAGAGCCTTGTTGCGCTCAGGAAAGGCTTTCCAGAAGCGGTGAGAATTTAGTTCAGCACTTACCCAAGGGTGAGCGTTTAGGTGTCTCCTTACCTGAATGGTGCAACATGTGGCTGGATTGTCGTGGTTGAGGGAAGAACACAGCAATGACTCCAATCAGAGAGGGTCCAAGGTGAACAGCTTGAACCTGGCCGGGTATTTAAGTTCCTCCCACAATACCACCTCTCTAAAAGCCAGCCCTCTTCCTTCCAGGAAGTGGAAAGAAAGCAAATGAGTCGTATGGTCAGCTCATGTGATGGGATCTGACAGGTGCCTTCAGTTCCTGCAGTGTCTCTGAGCTCCTGGACCTCACGTCAGGGCTGGGATAAGCAGCAATATTTGGAAAAGGTAGTAGCCTGGCTCTAGGGACAACTTCTTCATGCTGATTCCAAGGAGATAAGCTGGCGGCATGGTGTATCATACACGACTGCATTGGTGAGTTTTCACACGTGGGTAGCAATACATGTGTAACGGGACTATGTTGGTTAATAAGTGACACAATGTCTGTAAAGCCCATCGCGGTGTCTGACACGTAAGGAATTCAAACTAATGGGACCCCAGTGAGAAAAATGTCTTAGTAGCAGGAGAGTGATCTTGTCCTCAGTTCTAAGTAATGCTCAGCTTTGTTCTTAGAGGAGAGAGTTGCCTCCAGTAGCAAAACCATAAAGTGGGGACCATGATCTCTCACTTCCCCGGTGAAGATTTTTATGACTCGATGCATGTAGAGAACCAAACTGATGCTCAGTCAGTACCATAAAATCGCAGTCTAAAGACATAGGAGGAGGTGCTGGCCTTGAAGATAAATGGATCACAGCCCCCCCCCCCCCCCATGGCTTCTTCTTCTCAAGGGCGTAACTCCAGGTGGAGGAAGATTTACCCTGAAGCTGATGAGCTTATACTTCAGGGTTCCTCGCTTGCATAACCCTCCAAGGTCAAACTCCTATATTCATACTTTGGCATGTTTTTGTTAAATAGAACTCCCTCCCTTGACTGAACATGCGTCAGTCACCGTGACCAGGATTTGCTCCTTGCTGGGGGTAAGGCTTGTGACAGAAACACTCTCTGGGCTCACAGTTGGAATCGAGGCAAAGCTGAAGGAGTGAATCCGAACCAGAACCATCCGCATAAGCCTGCTGTGCCTCCGCTCAGGTTTCTCTTCCTTCGTCCTTTCCCACCTCCCTGCCTTCCTCCCCTAACAGAGTCACAGAATGGCCAAATATAGAAAGCATCAAGCTTTACCACCTGCTCTCTGAAGAAAGGAAGGTATTTATTTGCTCAGTGGTGAGTCAAGCTAGAACTTTGGTTTCCTGTCTTCGAGTTTAGAGTGACTTTCTTATACTATACTCTTCCTCTCTCTGTCCCTTCCTCCTTCCTTCTTCTCTTCCCTTCCTTCCTTCCTTCTTTCCTTCCTTCCCTCCCTCCTTCCTTCCCTCCCTCCTTCTTTCCTTCCCTTCTTCTTCCTTTCCTTCCTTCCTTCCTTCCTTCCTTCCTTCCCTCCCTCCTTCTCTCCCTCCTGCTTTCCTTCCTTCCTTCCTTCCTTCCTTCCTTCCCTCCTTCCTTGCTTCTTTCCTTCTCTGCTTCCCTCTTTCTTTCCCTCCTTCCTTGCTTCTTTCATTCTTTGCTGGCTTCCTTCCTTCCCTTTCCCTTTCATTTACTTCCTAAACATAAAGGAGTTTTATCTTTTCTTTAAAAGGAAGTTACTTCCTGAAAGCGGCCGACCAGGGACAAAGAGCTGTCTAATTTTTTTGGCATCCTGCTCTGGGACTCGATTGTTTTCACTGGCCTTTTGTGCTCTTAGTTTATGAAAAATCAATAGTTTAATATAGAAAAAAAGTCCCCTGGCTATCTATTTAGAGCTGTATTACCTTCATTTCAGGGCTCTGGCTCTGCCTGCCTGCCTGCCAAGAATTCCTAAGTCAGATTGTTTTGTGCAGCGTTGGCCCAGCTCTCTGGAGCCCACCCACCAGACGCAGGAGGATGATAATAGTAATGCCAGTAACAGAACTCAGACACGTATCCAGTGCTGATCCCTTCTGAGAGACGTTTCACGTATGGGGGTCGTCACGTACGTGGTTGCCACCCAATAAATGCTTAACTGAATTGCTTCAAATGAATAATGCCAGTACCCAAATAGATAGGACAAATAGCATCATCCTTGTAACAGGAAAAGAAACAGCCCCATGGTGGGTGTCTCCTGTATTTCCTCCTGTCAATATTAATTTTATTTTCTCTCTAGCATGCTCATTTAAGAAAATAATCATTATCCCCATTTTGTAGGTGAAAAAATTAAAGCGTAAGGAGTTTATGTGACTTTCCAAGGTCGCTGAGGGAAAGAATGACTGGAAAATAGCACCCCCTTCCTCTTACTAGAGCCCACATTTTCTCTGCTTGACCTTGGGTCTCTGGGCGCATGGGGAAAAGCACCCCAGAGAGACTTACTGATGAGCTCTTAAACACCCACGTCTTGGACTTGACCTTGTCCCTTGTTCCTTCTCCCAACCCAAAGAACTGAGGCCCAGAATAAGCAATGTGGACCCCTGAAGGGAGAATGATAGACCTTTAGGCTCTACATTGACCTATGATCCATGCTTGGACCCAAGGTGAAATGGGCCAATTTAGTTCTTTCCTTAGAATTTTGGGCTTGAATGGGGTGCCTGGGTGGCTCAGTTGGTTGAGCGCCCGACTTCGGCTCAGGTCATGATCTCATGGTGCGTAAGTTCAAGCCCCACGTTGGGTTCTGTGCTGACAGAGCCTGCTTCCAATTCTGTGTCTCTGGCTCTCTCCACCCCTCCCCTGCTCACATTCTGTCTGTCTGTTTCTCTCTCAAAAATAAATAAATATTTAAACATTAAAAAAAAAAAAAGAATTTTGGACTTGAGGAAACTCAGGGAGTGAACTAAATGGAAGTGACTTCCAGTGCCCGAAAGTTTTACAGACTCTGTGGCTGGAACAGCCCTCAATGCTTATTCTCAAGATAAGGCAACGGAGGAAGCTTGGGGAATGGGAGAGGAGGGTGGGAGAACAAAAAGGAGGGATTAAGATTGTTGTACCGGTGTGGGGGAGCAAGAGAGAGAGAGGTAGCCTCTTCCTGCTCCCTCCGAAGCCCGCTGGTTTGAAGTTAGTGTCCTACCACTAAGCCGGGGGTCAGCAAACGTAGCCTGCAGGGCCAAATCGGGCCAGTAGCTTATTTTTGCAAGTAATTTTATTGGAACACAGCCACACCCTTTTGTGGACGTATTATCTGTAGCTGCTTTCGGGCTACGATGGCAGAGTCGTACGGTTGCAGCACAAACCAGATGGCCCACAAAGGCTGGAATATGGACAGCCTGGGCACGTGCAGAACACATTTGCTGACCTCTGCGCTAAGCCCACGGAATTCCCGGTGTTCCAGGGCACGTGTTCCTAACGAGGGTCATTCAAAGGATTTTCAGGTTTCGGACTCTGGATACTCTTACTTTGGGAAACGTTGTGAAATACCTTCACGCCCCTCGTTAACTATAGTTCCTTAAAACTTACGTTAAGATGAGACTACAGTTGATGTAACTGATAGAATGTTGCCTTTCAGAGGGATTTCGTGAAGCAGTTGATGCTGATTGTGCACGCCGCGTTTGTGTGGATTTTGAAGGAAATGTCCTCTCCCCACCCCCACCGCGGGGGACCTCGGACCCTGGCCAACCCCACAGGCCTCAGGCTCTGCCTATAGGCCCTGTGGATACGATAGCCAAGCTCATAGCAACTCCAACCCCCCTTCTTCCTTCATCCTATCGTTTTTTTTCTTTTTTTAAATTGTTTTTCATGTTTATTTATTTTTGAGAGGGAGGGAGACAGAGAGTGAGCGGGGGAAGGGCAGAGGGAGAGGGAGACACAGAACCCGAAGCAGGCTCCAGACCCTGAGCTGTCAGCACAGAGCCCGATGCGGAGCTTGAACTCATGGGCTGCGAGCTCGTGACCTGAGCTGGAGTCGGACGCTTAACCGACTGAGCCACCCAGGCGTCCTTATCCTATTGTTTTTAAGAGCTCTGCGGAGATATAATTTACATGCCATAAAACTGATCCGTGTTAAGTGTACAATGTGATGATTCTTAGTAAATTTACAGAGGTGTGCAACCACCACTAGAAACATGTCTCCGTCTGCTTTTCAGATGGCTCTCAGTGGTATCTTGAAGTGTGCTTTCCCTTCCAGATAGCTTATCCCTTCCGAGCTATGTTCCCTGAGGCTGGGCCTGCACTAAAGAGCGTCAGCAGCTAACGCTTGCCATTTGTGGAGCGCCCGAGGGCCTTAGGTGTGGCAGGCCCAGCCATTCCAGTTCACAGATGACCAGAGTTAGACACATTTCTAGGCAATGGGAGAGGGTCACCAAGAAGGCCACCTCTCTCGAAGTTTGAGGAAAGATCAGAGATGGACACAAAGAACAAGCAACAGAAAGAAGTCTATACTCTTGAGAAGTCTATACCCTTTAGTCTATACAAAGTATGGCCCTGTGATTAACTCGTACTCCCATTTGCTGGGGCACCTGGGTGGCTCAGTCGGTTAAGCATCCGACTCTTGGTTTCAACTCAGGTCATGATCTCACAGTTCCTGAATTTGAGCCCCACGTCAGGCTCCATGCCAACAGGGTGGAACCTACTTGGGATTCTCTCTCTCTCCCTCTCTCTCTGTCCCTCCCTTGCTCACGCTTTCTCTTTCCAAATTAATTAATTAATTAATTGCATTAAAAATTAAATCTGACTCCCATTTGCTGCGCAAGGCGGGCAAGCTATTTAGTTTCCTCAACCGTAGGGAAGGATCATCATAGTACAATGGTTGTGGGAAAGACTGAACTCGTTAATCCAAATAAAACACTAGGAATGGTGCTCAGTCTATCGCGATCAATTTGGAAATAACTCTTAGGGACTGATAGACTTCCTCTTAGCATCCAACTATAAAGTTATTTGAGGAAATGTTTGATGAGTCTTCTGGAAGTGGGGGCTGGGGGCTCAGAGGCAGCAGGAAGCCTTTGAGGAGAGGAGGTACAAAGACTGAGAAAGATAGCAGCATGGCACCCCTCATGGGTTGGAAGAGAGAGGATCTGGAACAAAGTTTTGAGAAAGCCAGTGAAAGATCTAAGTCAACAGGGAGAAAGAGACAGAGACAGCATTCATGGATGGTTGTAGGGACTGCGTTAAAGAAATTCCCCCAAGGGTCTGAGATTACAGGAGTTACCTCTGCTAGGAAATTGAGTGGTTTGAGGAAATTTTACTTAAAAAATAAAGACAAATCCCCAACTGTCATCCAAACTGAGGAAGAGAATCAAGACAGAAGTGCAGGTGCCATTTAAGGGATATATTTGTAAATGGCCCTCTTTGTTGGAGGTGGGAGAAGCCATTCCAGCTGAGGGGTTTAGGGAGGCACCATGGGAAAGTAGGCTTTTGAACTTGGCCTTGGATCCTATGTCGGGTTGTCTTATACAGAAATGATGAGCAAAGGCATCTCAGAAGATCAAAGAGTGGGTGTGAAAGAGAAAACTGGGGCATCCCAAAGGCAATAAAAGTATAGAAGTAAGAGCAAATTCGTTTTAGGTTGAATGATAATCTAAATAACCATAACTGCTATATATTGCGTTGTATGCCATAAACTTTGTGTCATCTCATTGATCCTAACCGTGACACTGGAAGGTAGATTCCATTTTCACCATTCTGTAGATGAGGAAGTGGAGGTGGAGAGAGTTTCAGCAACTTGCTCAAGGGCACATTGCTGGGATTCCAAAACCTTTTGTGCCCCCAACCTGTGCTCTCTGTTACCACCTGAGGAGCTGAGGTGGGAGTTCTCTTTGGATAGATGGGCTAAGGCTGGGCAGAGGATCGCTCCGAATGCCAGGTGGAAGACTTTGCTGAAAGCAAACACTGTGCTGACTGCTTGGTGAAGAAAACCCAGTCATCTGTGAGCCTGGGACACGCGGACTCCCTTCTCTGGGTGTGTTGTTTCTTTCTCCACAAAAGGGGGGTCAGGAGAACCATCTTCCAGATTTAATATGGGGACTAAAGGAGACAATCCACGTGAAATTCTCATACAGTGCTATTTGTGGAAAGCATTCCAGAAAAGACAACTAAAATCATTACATACCTTTCCAAGAGCTGCCATAACAAACGCCCGCCAATCAGGTAGCTCAAAACAACAGAAGTGGATTCTTTCAGAGTTCCAGAGACTGAAAGTCCAAACTCAAGGTGACAGCGTGGTCATGTGCCCTTCATATGTTGGGGGGAAGAATCCTTCCTTGCTTCTTCCTAGCTTCTCGTGGTAACTGACAATCAATAGTGTTTTCTGCTTACAGATACATCACTTTGATCTCTGCCTCTGTCTCCACACGATGCCCTCTCTGTGTGTCTCTGGTTTCAGAGGGCCTTCTCTTCTCTGCGGAGTTGTCCAAATTTTCCTCTTCGTACAGGGATACCAGTGATTGGTTTGGGTCTCACCCTAATCCACTATGACCTCCTTTTAACTTGATTACACCCACAAAGACCCTATTTCCAAAGTGATGATAATGAACAAGATAACGTGTATTTTCAGGGTTGTGGCTAACGGATAATAGGACTGCTCATTCTTTTCCTTCCCCAAAGCACCTGGCACTTAGGGGTACCCACAGCGAGGTGCTCAATAAATATTGGTGGAACAAACAGCGCATCTCAGTTTCTTAGCAAAAGCCCCACCATTTGTCTCCAAGAAATTGACATCAGACGTAGCATGGGGCAGCCGGTGGGGCCTGTCACCTGTGAGCAGAAGGTGTGAGTGGATGACGGGCTAGCTCCCTGCTACAGGCACTTGGTGGCCGCTCCTAATGAGACAGGGTGAGAAATGAGCTCAGTCTGTGCAGCTGCAATTTAATCCTTTCCGAGCCCACAGGGTCCCAGCATGATGGCACCAGCTGTTTTCAGATTCCTTTCTGGAAACAGCACAAACTGGTTTGGGTTTAACGGGGCACGAGGTACCCTCCAGACCTGCCCTGGCCCCCAGCACAGTTTGCAACACCACCAGGCAGAGGGGGGGTGGGGAAACGAGGAGACTGGACTGCAAACCAGACATAGCAGCAGGATCCCAGGGGCCGTGGACTAGTTCTGTTTGATCGATGACCCTCGGTCTTCCCATCTGGGAAGTGGGAGTGAGATACTCAGCACCCTGGGCTGTCTTGAGGATTCATGAGATAATGGGTCTGAGGAGAACTTTGCAACCTGCAGAGAAACGTAAACATGCTATCTGTCTAGTGGTTCCACCCTGGCAGAAACTTCCCACATTGATGTAGATTTCCTACTCTCTCTTCATCGGATTGCATGCTTAGCATAGCATTTGAAACTGATTTGAACTCTGACATTCCTGAGTGATGACAGGTTCAAGGGCTACTTTCCTAGGCGTTTCTTCCCAATAGGGACCAAAAGGTTAAGCAGGATGAATTTGTTTTTCCAGTTCGCTCGTTCATTCATTCATTCATTCATTCATCTATATGTTTATTCATCTCTTCTTAGAGCCATCCTCCATTTAACTAGTATTTATTGAGCACTTGCTCTGTGCCAGTCATTTCCTAGGTATGGAGATGAATCCAGGGAGGACTTAATTTTCGTGGCATTCGCAAGCTCAGGAGGGGAGTACAGGAACACAAATAATCAAGGCAAGGTGATATTTTGTGACTCGGGGCCAGGCTTTTCTTCTCCAGACCCCAGTTTCCTATCTATAAAATGAGACAGTTGGACAAACTGTGCTCAGTTCCCTCCGCGAGCAATCTAAGAAATGACTGCACTGTTGGAAAGAAAACCAGACTGGGGGTCAGGAAATTCCCATTGTGGTCCTACCTCTGCCAACAATTTAGAAAGATTCTAAGCACTTTCCACTCTGTGGGCCTCAGTTTCCCAGCGTGTATCCAGGCTAGAGCAGGGTGAAATGATCCCCAAGATCCTTGCGGCTGAGTTCCTTTTACTTCACGAAATCACTCAGCTCCGTGTCTGGGAGCCAGTGACACAGCAGCAGCAGCCGAGCAAAGATTCAGAGGAAGTCACCAAAGGGAAGGTACAGAAGCTCTCAGAAGCTTCTATCAGTCGTCAGCAGGTGTTGTCCTGGGATGCTCAGCGTCCTGCTGGGGCTGGTGCTCTCTGTCTTCTGCCCTCACAGGCTGAGCACGGAAATATCAGAGGCAGAGAACAGACGGCTCCTTTCCCTCACTGAGGCCATCCTGCCACCACATCCCTGTATCCTATCCGGGCAGAGTGCCAGCCATACTGGTACTGAGTGTTTACAGGAGGAGGTGGAAGAGGGGCAATCCGAGGAGCCTGGACCGCCTCGACACGGGAGCCTCTTCCCATCTGGTGGATTCAGGAGCGATTCTTGGAGGATGTCACCTCCAACTTGAGATCCAAAGGATGAGGGACAGCTAGACCAAGGGTGATGGGGGTAGGAGGGGAGAGAGAGAGAGAGAGAGAGAGAGAGAGAGAGAGAGAGGTTTGCTCTAGGAACCAAGAGAAGTCCAGTGTGGCCGGAGCACTGAGCGCTGAGACACCTGCATCTAGACCTTGAAAAGGTCTCAGGAAACAGATGACCAGAGCTCCAAGCTCAGCAAAGCACTGGGCTCAGAGTAGCTCGAGTCTCTCCCTTTTGAATCTCCCCAAGCCCCAGTTTCCTCCCCTACGAAATGGAGAATGCTCTAAATGCTAAGTCCTGATTGTACTTCTCGGGTTTGATGGCAGTCTGTGACATTTTCAAGATCTCCGCATCTATTTGACTTTCGTCCACTCTGCAGCCTTCAGGCACTGAAGACTGAATCCGGACTTGATCTCAGACTCCCCTCTGGGTGAACAAAAGAAAAAGCTGATTGGACGTGTGTGTCGGGGGTGGGGGGTTTCTTTTTTCTTCGCTCTTCTTTCTTGGTGATGTCCCTCGTTTTCCCCCCAAGTACATTTCAAAGAGATGTGATGAGGGGAACCACCAAGAGGAAGAGGCTGAAGAGATGGCCAGGGAGATTAGATTAGAAGAAGGACAATCTGTGATACTTTTAAGGTTAATGTGGAAACGGAAGGAGCTGTGTCTTTCACCCACTCCTAGATCAGCCTATAGTGTCGCTCATGTGGGTTTCTAGCCACTAAGTTACCTCCTCCCTGTGCTGGGTTTCCAGGCATCCATCTGTATGATGCAACCAAGGTCTACCTCATCTCCCTGTCTTTACCCCACGACCCCTGCCTCTGGTCACGTAACTATTTGCTGAGATCTTGCCTCCTTCGAGGCTTCTGAAGTTCCGCCAGCCGTATCTCTCTCGACTTGGTTGATGTCATGGGTTGAATGTATCCCTGTGAAAGATATGTTGAAGTCTTCACTCCCAGGGCTTGGGAATGTGAACTTATTTAGAAATGGGGTCTTTGCAGATGTAATCAATGTAAGATGAGGCCATCCTGGGTGAGAGTGGGTCCTTAACCCAGTTGGTCAGTGTCCTCCCAAGGAGAGAGGAGACACGTTCACCAGGAAGAAGGCCGTGCGACCACGGAGGCAGAGATTTCTTGGTATGATGTAGTTACAAGGGAAGGGACACCAACCATTGCTGCCAACCCCTGGGAACTAAGAAGAGTGGAGGAACGATTTTTTTCCTAGAGCCTTTGGAGGGAGCATGGCCCTGCCGACACTTTGATTTCAGACTTCTAGCCTCCAGAATTATGATAGGATAACCTTCTGTTGTTTGAAGCCACCTGGTTTGTCATAGTTTATGTCAGCAGCCTCAGGAAACTAATATAGTTGCTTTTCTGTTTTTGTTCTGTTCTGTCTCGGTCTTTTTAGTGAACAGCTGTCACGTTTGCCTGTCTCTAATCATCCCGGGGACGAGGGCATCTGATCTCCTTTTTTGAAAGTGGCCCTGCCCCATCCTGCGGGCCTCCTCCAGCCAGAGGGTGGCCCCCTGACCTGCTAAGCCATTCAGACACACTCCCTGGAAATCTGAAGCTTATGCAGACTGGCAGGAGCTGGAGAAACAAATGGTCGGGGCTGAGTTCTGTCTATGGCATCGCTGGGAATTGAACTATCCCTTTGTTTCTTTTTCCGAGACCCCCGGAGCCGTCCCTGCTCCTTTTCAAGACCAAGGCCCGACTCCATAGCCTTCCAGTAATTTTGATTTCATTTTATTATTTTTTCATTTTCTTCTTGAGCGAGGATTGATTTCCTATGTCAGCAATCCAAGAACTTAATGCGGTGTAGGCTCTTCTCCTCCCCACGCTCGGGCATACACGCCCCTACTCCAGTGTGCAATCCTGCAGAGGACTTCCTCACCTCTCTCCGCAGGACGAAGGACCAGGCTTCTGTCCGTGTCAGCGGTGCTGGGGAGAGTAGAGACGCGCCATTAATGAGTGCTGAGTGGCCAAAGGAAAGGCGCCTTCCTCGGGTCCCCTGTCCTGTTGTGTGTGTGCTTTGGTGTTAATAAATGATAAATTGAGATATTTAATGTTATCTCTCATCACAGCCCCACAGGACATCTTTCACAACTGTCCGGAGACCAATCCTAATGTGCTCCAAAGCCAGGACTAGGGTGAAGGGAGTAAGCCTCCGGGGAGGGGGAAAGGAGGGCAAAATTTAAGGAAGCGCTTGCTGTCGTGATCCGGGTCAGACAAGCGCTATCCCTGAAGGTGAGGGTTTCAATAAATTTTGCCCAAATACGCACTTTTCTTAATTAAACTGCCCAACGTGCGGGTGCTTCAGTATCAAACCCACCATCCCTCAGCCCAAGAAGAACCCACCCCCATTATTCCATTTCTTTAAGGAAAGGACAGATATGTAATGAGACGTGGTCGGTGCGGTGGAAAACATTCTAGGTTAAGAGGCAGGAGAAGTGGGTTTTATTTCAGAGCTTCGCTTTAATAGTTGTGTAATTTTAGTGATGCCGATATTATGTGTCAATCCCATCAAATAAGACTTATTATTATTATTATTATATTACTTTGTGTAAACTAATTAATATATTTCAAGTAGTGAAACATTGCCTAGGTCCAAGTAGGCATGATTGTTTTTTTAAGTTTACTTACTTATTTTGGGGGTGGGGTGGGGAAAGAATCCTAAGCAGGCTCTACACTGTCGGCACAGAGCCTGACTCGGGGGTGGAACTCACGAACCGTGAGATCATGACCCGAGCTGAAATCAAGAGTCGGTCGCTTAACCGACCGAGCCACCCAGTCGCCCCTTATTTTTATAAGTTATTGTTATACTATAGTACTACTATAATACTTCTATATTATAGTAGGCATGATGACTGTTATTGTCACCATTTGATGGGCTGAATGGTTCTGCATTCATCTCTTTTCAGTCTTTATAAAGCGGAGGCAATACTGTTCATGGACATTATTGTTAGGATCATTGTGCATCTCCAAACAAAAAAAAAAAAGAGGGGGGGGGAGAGTGAAAAGTATGGACCATTATCGTGTGCCAACGAGGATGGCCAAAATCTGTGATGTAAGAATTTGAGGTTCAGATGTTAGAGAAATTCTAGACTCTGGCACATTTTTGCCGCCTTACCTCTGGCAAGTCAGGCTAACATTGCTAAGACTCCGTGCATCTTTAAGTTAGAAGTGCTAGTAGTCCCCTACCTTCTAGGGTTTTGTGGGGCTTAAGTGAGATTACAGACGCAAGCACTTTGCGTAGATTCTGCCAGACGGGCGGTGGTCAATGACACGTGGCTCGTGTCACTGTTGGCAAAGTTTCTGTTGAAGCAGGGGTTAACATGGCGGTCGCCTGTGACTCGGGAAGGTGATTTATGGAAGCCAGTGTTTCCCCTCAGCAGACAAGAGAAGGATATCAATCGGTATAAGTAAGCTGTAAGTGAGAATTGAAGCTATCAGATGGTGTGGACTCCCTGTTCGGTCTCTGACAGTTTCTCTCTCTCTCTCTCTTCTTTTAATTAAAAGTTTTTGTCTTCTGATGAAATATTTCTAGTACAATGCCTGGATAAGTGTTGATTTTCTTCCCCTTCTCCCTTCCGTACTCTGGGCACCGATGCCTTGCTCTCTGGAAGCATTTGATTTTCCGGGTCTATCAACCAACATTCTCCACTTAGGGAAACAGGATGGCCTGGTGGTGAAGACTCACTTAAACGTGAGTCTCCGTTCCGACATCCACAATATGACTTTGACCCAGTGGGTTAATTTGTTCAGGTTATCTCTTATGGCACAAAGATCGATCTTAAAACTTCATGGTTTGTAATAACTATTCTATTTTGATCATAATTTAGTGGATCAAGAATTTAGGACTCAGGTGGACAGTTTATCTTGGACCCAGCCTCACAAGTCCCAGACACCATTTCTGCTTACTTCTTGTGGTTCAGCAAGTTATTAAGACAGCCTAGATCCAAGGAGAGCAATGGCTCAACCCATTGCTCATAGCCTCATGCTCATAGCTCCAATTGGAGGAACCACAAAAAATGTAGAGCCATCTTTAACTTATTGTGCACCCTCCCGCCCCCCCACAAGCCTCCACTTTCTTCCTCATGGGACTTGGGGAGAACTGGATGAGGTAACGGGCTGACGGCATTTGGCACAATAGCTGGCACATAATAATCACTCAGTGAAAAGCGTTCTGTTATGATTAGTTGCTTCTTCTCCAGCCTACTCTCCTTCCTCATGGTCGCTACCTTCCTCCCCACCGCTTTCCCTCTGTGCACGCAAGTCATTTTTTCCCACGTTGAGGTGAATGGATGGATTTAGGGGGAGAGATGAGATGATCCTGGGCATCAGATTATGCTCAGGCTCTGATTCAGATCTGGACAGTGGTGGCAGGGTAGGGAAAAAGTGGATGAGTTCAAGGGCTATTGGGGAATTACATTAACAGCTTAGTGATTGATTGACTGGTTATTTGATGGAATGGGTGTGTAAGGAGAAGAAAAGAGGTGAGTCAACATGAGTCAAGGATAATGCCCAGGGAGTTGACTGTGGTTACTCGTCAGGTGGGGGTGTTTTTTCCCAACATAGGACGCGCAACATTTAGGCTCTGTTGGCTACTGTTTCTTTTTCTTTTTCCTTTTTATGTTTAGTTATTTATTTTGAGAGAGACGGAGACAGCACAAGTAGGGGAGGGGTAGAGAGAGAGGGAGACAGAGAATCCCACGCAGGCTCCACTCTGTCAGCACGGAGCCCGACATGGGGCTTGAACTCACTAAACCCATGAGATCATGACCTGAGCTGAGGCCGAGTCAGATGTTTAACCAGCTGAGCCACCTAGGCGCCCCTGTTTCTTTTTCTTACACTCTCGTCTTCCCCCTGTCTGGACAGCATGCAGACATGCAAGGACTTTAAACCTTTCGCTTTCAGTAACAGGGAACCCTTGATGCTGATTGATCAGAGGAATGGCAGGAAACAAGCTGTTGTTTAGGCAGATTATGAGGTTTATAACAATGCAAGACAGAGGACTCTACCTTGTATCTGCTTTCGTCTGTTGATATTTAAGACTTTTCATGGGATTAATATGGCCACATCTTTTGCACAGATAGATTGCAGTCCTCTGGAAAGTTTCAACCATAGAAGAGAGAAAAACAATGCTTTCCAACTTAATGAGAACATAGACTGCCCAGATTCCCGGGGGAGGGTATCTGTCAATCTGATTATTATTATTCAGAGGTCCCATCCCTTTATATCTCCGTCAGCCTAAGGTGACGTCCCAAATGAAGTCTGTCTGTCACGTTGTCTTGTATACTCCCTCTAGTGTGGCCCTTCTTTATGATCTTTGGCTAAACTCATTGCTCATAGCTTCATGCACACAGCTCTGGGCTTCTCCAAATGCCCTCTGGCCAGGGAGGGCTCTTCTGTGATATTTGATCTGCCAACTGGTGTCAGACAGGCTTAGTTTTTCCACAGAGCAAATGCACTGCAGAGAAACTGTATAAAAAACTCATCATGATGGCATGGATTCAGATATAACATGATAGGCAATTTTCCCCTTCTGCATCGTAGCCTTATTCTAATTTTTTCCCTAAAATTTTGCAATAACGTGATCCCACGCTTTATGCAATTGAAGATTTGGACCCTATTTGGAGCGTTACAATGGAGCATTACTTCTATAATAATAACGGCAACTGTAAGAACAGCGATGAAACCGTTAACAATTACAGTAAAAACAACAGGCAACTTGAAAAGGTATTTATGACCTGCCAGCCATGTGCTAAATACTTCATATATGCTGATCTCATTTAATCATCATTAGAATCCTTTGTGACAGAAGGTTTTTATGTCCATACTACACATAAGATTTAGAGAGGTCAAGTAATTTGCGTAAGCGGCTAATATGTCGCAAAACTGAAATTCAGATCCAGGTCTTTCTGACCCACTTCCCGTGGTGTGTGGGGATATTCACACTCTTGTCTGTTGCCGGAAGGCTTGTGGATGCATCGGGTACGACCTGAGCTTTGTCTTGATGAAGGCCTTGCAGTCTAGACTGGTTTACTTTACTGAGTGCTATACAGAGCCCTGACGTCCTGCTGGATGGAAAATGATAGAAACACATTAGGCAATCAAAATGTAAACGTTTTCACTTAAAGAGCAAATTGTAGAACACGTAGGGGACTTGAGATCCATCACATTGGAATTCAGCGGCAAGGGTAGAAGATCCAGGTATGGTAATAAGTTCAGACCAAGGGAATGTCTGCAGAGAGGTGATTTAATTAAAGATAGAAGGATAGGTTTCATCCCCCCCACTGCTACTGACACAGCCAAGTGGCCAGGGCTCTGGAGGACAGGTGACAATCAGTGCCATTCGCTGGGGCTCCGGGGGAGATTTGCAGAGACTTCTTGTCTGAACTCTTTTCTGGCTAATATCTTAGAGCTCATTCATGCATTTATTATGCCATCGACACCAGGCAGGAAGTGTAATGAGAGACGAGGAGCACGGATGTCAGCGCTAGGCAACAGGGCTATCTGAGAACCCAGGCTTCTTAGGAAGAGGCAATCTCTACCGAATGCTAGCCCCTCTGGCACGTGGCTATTTCACCTTTCGAGGTGTTCTGGAAGAAACGAGAAGCCCCGAAATGAAGTTACGTGCCCCCCCACCCCCACCCCACGACAGCAAACCGAGACTAATTATAATGTGAAACCTATCCCAGAAATGTGACCTTTCAACAGCCAATCTGAAATGTCCAGATAGGACTTAGTGGGGTCATCTGGGTGATGAAAATTCTGCCGTTCCCTATCTCTCCAAACAAAGATGCCCTGGCCAGAAATACTCACACCCCCACCGTTTTTTTTTTTTTTTTATTCTTTTGCTAATAACTTCCTTGACCCACCTGCCTGTCTCCTGTCTCCAAAAACCTTCCGTTTGGTTCCCCTTCTCAGAGCATCTCTGCTTTCTGGAAGGGACGTTGCCAGATTTGTGAATTGCTTAATAATGCCAATTAGATCTTCACATTTGCTTGGTTGAATTTTGTTTTTTTAACAAAGGTAAGCTGGACATCAGAATGCCTATGTGAAATACGCAGACTTGTAAATACGAGACAAAATAAAGGAAAATTCCTTCTGGCCCACATCTGTTGGGCAAATAAATTCCACGTTCCTGGGTGGAAATACAAAATTTATTCAAATGTCACTTGTTCCAAGAAGGCTCTGTGTTAGTTTTCTAAGGCTGCCATAACAAAGTACCACCATCTGGGTGGTTAGAAACAACAGACATGTTTTCTTTTTTTCTCTCATCATTTTGGAGGCTAGAATCTGAAATCAAGGTATCAGTAGGACCACACTCCCTCTGAAACCTGTACCCGAATCCTTTCTCCCCTCTGCCTCCCTTCTTGTGGTTTTTCTGGAGGGTGGGGAGGCTGGGGAGTGGGATGGAAAATTCTAACCCTGGATCACTGGGTAGGCTCCAGGGCTAACCAGCCCCCAATCCTTAGGTGCCTTCCAGGGGTCACTCCATTAACATAACAAAAGACACCTTTATGGCTCTCATCCCTTAGGAAATTCCAAGGGGCTCTTTGGAATTTATATATAAATATATATATATAATAAAAAATAATATATATAATATTATATATATAAATATAATATATAATATATAATATATAATATATATATATATATATATAAAATATTTGGTCTGAGCCAAAGAGCTCATATATATATATATATATATATGTTGTAAGTCACCATATCACAAGAACCTTGGGAGAAGAGGTTCTGGAAGGCATCACAGAAGAGTTAATTATGCTGGAGGTCGTGGTCAGAAAGGATAAATAGGATTTAGTAGGTCGGAAGGGGACTTGGGGAATAGAGCACATTCTGAGCCAAAGCAAAGAAGAACTTTCAGGATTGCTAAGAAGCTGGGGAGACCTTCCAGGCAGAGCACAAAGCCCAGGTCAAGCCACAGTGGGGTCAGAGGGCAGAGTGCTTGAGAAGCAGTGGTTGGCAGTGATGGGGGCATGTTGGCGGAGAGGGTGAGAAATCCGACTCGAACATCAGGTGGGGCCATCAGAGGAAGGACCATGATTCCCAGGGTAAGGACTTTGAATCAGTGAAGTGCCCTGGGATGGGGAGAAAGTTACACTTGGGAGACTTTCTCAGGTGGAATAAAAAAAGGCAACATTTAGCCCACTCATGTGCAAGATACAGGACTTCTACATCCTGGGGGGCAGGGGGATGGGCACAGGGTATAGACATGCTGGGTGTGGACTCCGTCAAGATCCGTTCTCACTCCTCTTCTGGCCGCAGCATGAACTTACCAGGAGATTGCTGAATTCTTTCCATCGTTGTCACCACAGACCTCCCCGCATTGACCACGTCTTCAGATGGGCTCTGTGCACCCACCCGGCAGGAACCGCCTTGACATTTGGGTCACACTTTGGAAGATTCTCTGCATCCTGTCTGCCCAGACCCTGGGGTCTTGTAAACTTCAGATTCCCTAGACCTATGTTGGATTTCTCTTAATTTCTTGGTTGCCCTGGGGGAGACAGAGCCAAGGGCATCTTCCTCACATATGTCAATAATGTCTAACGTGCTTAGTTTTCTTCTTTTTATCTTTCCTCTTCCGTTTGAGTTATCATTTTTGATCTCAACAGTAGGAATGAGGGGGAATTCTTTTTTTTTTCAAATCTAACTCAGAGATTCTTATTATGAAACCCTAACAGAATTATAAAGGTCCGTGAAGTTGGGGGTGGGTGGGTGGGGGGGAAAGCATCTTTATTTTTACTAACTTCTGACTGAAATGTGTCCTTCCCTTCCCTTATAAATATAAGCAACATATCACATTCGTTTTAGTATCTGCGGCTTTGTAAAATGCAGAAATAATTGATATTTTCATATCACATTACAGTCATGGGAGATATCCTGAAATGTTATTGATATATATGACTCCTTTCAAATTATAGTAGTCATTACATTATCTTGTTAATTAATGTGTCAACAAAGAAGCACATATATTACTATATCACAAAATTTTAAACCGTTTTAATCAGCGTGCTTCTTTTTTTTAAATTTTTTATTGTGTTTATTTATTTTGAGAGAGACAGGGAGACAGAGTGCGAGTGGGAGAGGGGCAGAGAGAGGAAGACAGAATCCGAAGCAGGCTCCAAGCTGTCAGCACAGAGCCTGATGTGGGGCTCGAACCCACAAGCCGCGAGATCACGACCTGAGCCAAAGTTGGACGCTCAACCGACTGAGCCATCCAGGTGTCCCTGAGTGTATTTCTATCTAATTGGCTTCTTCTGTGTTTGTTTCCATTTAATTTTCAGGAAAAAAATAAATTATATATAAAAAAAAAAAAACGCAACAACTCTGAAATGGTGAAAAATGTGTATTAGTCTCCTGTAGGATACAAGACAATCTCTAATGCCCCCTGTGGTTACCTGAGTCTATAAGTAGTGTTCAGCTTTCCTTGCCTGTGAACTATCTTACAACTCTGAAAATTGAGCGAAACAGACTGATGGAAATAACTCTCGCCCATAGCGGTGAAAGTTGTCCTGAAGATGTACAAAAGATCCCTCTCGGACCTTTCCCAACCACCCCAGGTACAAGCAAGCTTTGCATGTATTAACACATTCATTTCAGCGCCCTTAATTGCCCATATACGTTTCTGCTCTTTGGATTTGCACTTTGAACTGGTTTGTGACACCTTCCTGATGTCTTCATTCATCAGCGGGTTAAATAAAAACTTAAAACCCCATTCGTTTTCGTCTTTGTATAAGAGTTGATTTTATGCGGTAAAATGATGTGCAATATGGTTTATGCAGGTGAAATCCTATTCTCTGGTGTCCATTGGCATCACATGTCCCCCCAAAAGCCTAAGAAACCCAGCGTGCAAGCCCCCATCCTTGGTTACCTTCTGGTCCTAGACTTTTGACACCCAAAAGCCTTCTCTCTTCTTCTGTAGCACTAACCCCTTGTCCAAGCAATGCAAGCCAGGGAGGCCTGGCTGCCATCTGGCAGAGGGGATGGTCAGATTAGCAAAAAAAAAAAAAAAAAAAAAGAGCTGGGTGCCGGTGGAGGGAAACAGAAGCATCTCCTAAGCCTTGAAACTCATCTGGCAACCCGGAAAGAAGGAATGATCCTTCTCATCTGACAGAAAGGTCTAGAACGACGCGAAGGGCTTGGTCTGAAGTCATGCTAGAATCCCAGGCCCCATTTGCTATAGTTACTATATTCCATGGGGCGCTGGGGGAGCTGGTGGGGGTCACTGTCTGCTTTGCACCGAAGGAGGAGCCCGGGAGCGGCTGCTGACAGACAGAGCAGAGCCTCTTGGAGGGCACAGCTGTTCAGGCTGAGCAGGCGTGTGGCTCTGGGAGCCGTCCTTTTTCTCAGTGGGGCCGCGGCAGGAAGTGTCAGGCTGGTTCCCCATTGTACACATCTATGTAGCTGTGTTGTTGCCGGTGTATTTATTTATTTATTTTTTTTATCACAAGTCTGAGCCTTCTGGTAATAGACAAAACATGAGCTTCTGTTTGCCTGCTTTCCTCCGTGTGTGTCATCGGTGTAATCAGGGGACAGGTGGGTGCAGGCGATTAATGGGGTGGGAGGGGACAGGAGGAGAGGGGATCTACTCAAGGTGGTTGGGTGGGGGGAGTCGACGTTCATCTGACCCTGAAGCTCAGAGGCACCGTCTCCTCCAGCAAGGCAGCTGCCGCGGTTATCGGTCGGAACGGCCCTTCCCCAGCCTCTCGGTCTCATTTCCAGTCTGGGCATGCTTGAGAAGCCATTACCATATTTATAGAGCTACCTGGCCCCACGGCACACGCATGAGAGGGTTAGAAAGACCTATCTATTTTTCCAGCTGTGCTGCTATCCTCGGCGGCAAGGCTGGCGGCGGGGGGAGTCGGGAGGGCCGGGCCCCAGCATTGGGACAGAAGAGAATTACCCTGCAGAGGCCCGGGCCAGCCTCTGGCCCCCTGCTTGCCTCTTCCAACCGGTCGGGCTGAGCCGGGGTGGCCAGCGTTGGCGCTAGCAAGGCTGAGAAAAGGAGCACGGTGGACCGCAGGCTGGGTGGGGAGAGGATTGCAGGGCCCGAGTGTCAATGTTTGCGGTGCCTTCACCCTGGACCGGGTCCCTCATTGAAATGCAAAGCTGCCTCCTGTGGAGGGTAGGGGAAGACAGCGGAAGCAGTGCCGAAAAGTGGACAGGGCGCGAATTTACGAGACAAAGAGATCTTATTAGTTGCATAACCTTGGGCGGATTGTCTCATTTCTCTGACCCTCATTTTAGTCATTGGCACTAAGGGGACGATAATGAATTGTTGGGAGGGCTTAATCACCGACATAGTTGGATGTGTCTTAATAAGTGCTCCTTCCTCCTCCTTGACCCGGGCCATTCTGCCTCACGCTTCGGTCTTGGCTCCCATCACTGCATAAGATGCTTTGTTACGGTGGCCAGAAACGCCTGTGTAGACTTATCCACCCCTCACCGCCCCGTCCCCCAGCACGGCTGTGCTCTTGTGTTCTGTGTCTGTCTGTCTGTCTGTCTCTCTCTCTCACACACACACACACACACATACACACACACACACACACACACACACACACACTTTTCTTCTGATCTTCAACAGTGACACATCTATCTGTTCTCTGTACAAGTCAGTGGGTCTGGCAACCAGGAAAGTGGCTCCGAATCCCAGGAAAAGAAACCGTGGCCTCACCGCATTGGCACCATCTGAGGAGAGTGCTGTTCACAACCTCCTTGTCCTCTTTTTCTTTTGTCCAGAGACCTGATTCCTGAGGAGAGCCTTTCGTCTGCTGATTAGAGACGTTAGGCGGGGTGGGGAAGGGGAGAAGCCAGGCTGAGGGGGGCGCTAAATGTGTCCCCGAAAAGAAAGGAATGGTGACGCCTGGAGAGAGTGGTGCAGGGGAGGGTGGGAGGGAGGCAATCGGAAAGGGTAGTGGAGAGGAGGGGCTGGGTGGGACACTGGCGGTACAAGAGGACAACCAGTGCTGGGGAGGGAGGTGGTGAAAGGGACCTGTTAGGGGGTTTTGCTGTGCGGTACGAGGTGCACCTGCCCCATCTGTCGCCCCGTAACCAGTAATCTGTATTTCCCATCAGTCCTTTGGGAGCTGGGAGTGCAGTGAGTATAAGGGCAAGTGTGTGTGAACCACAGAGACTTGACCTGTACAGGTTGGGGTTGAAGATGGGTTATAGGGATGTATGACGAGATCAGTAGAGCCCTAGCCTTTGAGAGCTGATCTGGATGGACTTTGGCGGTATGACGTTGTGCCCAGCACCCACGAGCAGAAGAACTAAAGAAATACCCATTTCTTCTGCCTACAGCTCACAAAAATGGTGTCTCTGATGCACTATGATATTATTTTTCCTAAATGCTTACTTATTCTTGAGAGAGAGAGAGAGAGAGAGAGAGTGAGAGAGGGGTGCAGGAGAGAGGGGGACAGAGGATGCCAAAGCGGGCTCCGTGCTGAGAGCAGAGAGCCCGATGCAGGGACTAGAACTCACAAACCACGAGACCACGACCTGAGCCAGAGTCGGAACCTAACAGACTGAGCCACCCAGGCACCCCTATAATTTTTTTTTTAACAGAATATATATTTCAGGCGGTAAACCGAGAAGAGGTTGGAAACTCTCTTTTTGCTTCAGGAGCTCCAAATCAGAAATATCTCCACCTCTTGGCAGGAGGCGCTGTGGGAGACCTGGGCTTGGAGGATCCCTCTAATTGCGGGGAACCCACTTCCATCCACCCCCATAATACGCATATGAGGCAGTGATGCCTCGTTTAGGCAAATATATTTGCTTTCGCTGACTCTATCAAATTCTCCCTCCGCCGTGAAGGATGCCAAGCCCTCACCAAGCTTTGCTTCTCTGAGCAGCAACAGAACGGACGGCTGTTTGTACAACTCACTCGATTCCCTGGGGTCTGACACCCTTTTGTGTCCCTCCGGGCCCTGGCTTCAGTTTGACTTCCCAGCCTCATGCCCAATGACTACACCGTGCGGAGGTGAGAATTCTCCCTCTAATTAACACTCCCCCAAGAAGAAGTCTTCCTTATATCTTTGTCTTTACACAGATCCTCATCCTAGTTTATTTGGAATAATGAATTTGTGTTTGAGGAAGACACATTTGTCTAAAATAACCTCAAACAGGGGCACCTGGATGGCTCAGTCGGTTAAACCTCTGGCTCTTGATTTCGGCTCCGGTCGTGATCTCGCGGTTGGTGAACTCAAGCCCCGCATCGGGCCCTGCGCTGACAGCACGGAGCCTGCTTGGGGTTCTGTCTCCCTCTCTGTCCCCTCCACCACTCGCTCTCTCTCTCTTTGAAAATACATAAAAATAAGCTTCGAAAAATAAAAATAAAACAACCTCAAATAACATTAGCGGGGCTTGTTGCTAGAAGTTTATGGAGGTCATGTGACAGAATAACAAATGAGGCAAAGACCTTTCACGTAGATTCGGGGATTGTGCATGGGGATGTGGCAGTTGCGCACGCTGGATGTCACTGTAAGTGGGTTATTTCGGGGATCACTCCAGAAGGCAATATGGCAAACTCTGGGAAGATGGCATTGATGATACGGGTTTTGCAGCTCCCTCAACCCTCCATTAACAACAGTGCCAGGATATCAAAACCAAACCCACAGACATCTATTTCTTTTAATGAGCTATCAAGGTAGCCTCCAAACCTCAAATTAGGAGCAGAAGTGAACCACACATCATCACTTTGGGATCTGCGTGGTGTCAGAACCTGCAAAGGAAGAGACAAGGAGATGCGACAGATTCGCCGATGGCCCTACAAGCAGGAAAGGGGCCGCATCTCCACCGGAGAGTCGGTAGAAGGCAGCCAGAAGGACTTTAACTGCTGGTTGTGTGTTCGTTCCCGTGTGCTTCAAACTGCAGGAGTCCCCCGGAGGGTCTGAAAGGGCTGGAATAGTCTGAGCTCTACGAGCCCCAAATCCCGCATGGACTAGAAATTGCTAGAAACAGGATCCAAGCTGAGCTAGATAGAGATGCCAGGGCAAAAGCCAAAGAAGACCAGACAGAAGTGGGGGAGATGTGAGGAGCTCTCAGAAAGTATAGGTCATACTGGGACACACACACACACACACACACACATACACACACACAAAGAGTGCTAGGGGCGACTCTTGGTTTCGGCTCAGGTCATGACCTCACCGTTCATGAGTGCAAGCCCCCTGTTAGGCTCTGCACTGACAGTGTGGAGCCTGCTTGGGATTCTCTCTCTCCCTCTCTCTCTTCCCCTCCCCCACTCATACTCTCTTGCTTTTGAAATAAATAAATAAACTTAAAAAAAGAAAAAAGAGTGCTATAGAACCACAAAGCTAGCAAATCTGTCCTGACCCACTTACTTCTCCTGGAAGTTAAGGAAAACTAATTTCACATAAAAATAGGCAACAGGAAAGGATCAATTTGAGTCCCATACAAATTTATCAGTGAAGAAACAGGAGAGTCGAGAGGACAATTGTATCTCCATTGACAGTCTATTGGCAATGGGAGTGCACCATAGAAACACTCCAGGCAGATGAAAACGGTGGGCTAAAATTTCAAAATGTGCTAAAAGAAATGAAGGTAATAATGGGGAAATGAAAGAAAACCTAAGTCTATAACAGAAACACTTAGTGGTAAAGTTATAGGACTCTGGAAGAATTAGAAAGAAAAATTTGTTTTAAAAACCTCATTTCAGAAATCAATATTAAACTGGAAAGAGCACAGGAGTGGATAAATACAACCGGAAATAGCCTAAAAAAATAAAGGTTAAAAGGAGCAAAATTTTAAACATCAAGACAAATGAGGGAAGAGATTAAAAAAAGGATTTGAGAAAACGTGATAGAAATTGAAAACAGGTAAAGAGCCAAAATACATGTGTATAATACAGAAGA